>NC_085137.1:242143111-242443111 GCF_035046485.1 Aedes albopictus | reverse complement strand
CAAACTAAACACTACTGTTTTACGTTATTTGTCATGTAAATATAAGGCAAATAGAGCTTAAAACTAAGTTTTTTGTTTAAATGTTACGGGTACGTATTCAAAAATATCGCCGACTAGTCTTAAATAGTTTCAGCGATGCCAGTCGGTTCGCTTACATCTCCTAAGACGCAAAAATGAATCATAGTATAGTTTATGTCATGGTTGATTACGTCAATTTCTGCAATTGCGTCACCATCAAAATTGAGGATTTTTTCTATAACGAGGAACCTACAATATGGCAGTCCTGCACATCGCCTATTTTAATTGATGAAACTTGGCAGCTCGACTACAGTCAAAGCATCTTTGAAAAATCGTAACTACTCTTATCTAATCTTATACATACGCAGCCAGTACGGAATCACCCTGGAATCACTCTGGAAAGCAATCGTGTTACTTTCTTGTCAATATTGATGCTTGCAGCATATCATAGATATGACAAATGCATCAAAGCGGCCAGGTCTACTGCGTTGTATTTACGCGCAAAGATGATTCTTCGAAATACTTGGAGTACAGAATATTTTCTTACGGCAAGGTACTTCTCGAATTTACAGGGGAGGAAGGATGCGTGGCCATATTGTACCAAACGATCCAGATAACATGTTGATGAATATGTTTTAAATACATGAAAATGTGGATAAAAGTGTAATATTGGAAAGAACTCCCCAATTGTTGGGTTGTTTTTATAGATCTAATGTCGAACCTCCTATTCTGTATGATCGGTGTTATTCGCATGGGGTCTTCGCAGATTTTTTTTTCTGCTTTGCCTTATTGTTCCTACAAGGGTGAAGTTACCCATTTCGCACATTTTCTTCCTAATGTCTCGTTTATTTAATTTATATTTTTAAATTTATATTTAATAAACCACCCACTGATGACCACCATTTTCAAAAACAGCAAACAAACCAAAACTCCTTTGCCTTTTTCGAAATATTCACGACAAAACGAAAGGCGATGCACAGCTCTTTCAAAGCGGGGATCTCAGCCCGGAAAGTGAAGAAAGAAAACCTTGTGGTCACTTATTACCGTCAAATGGTATCTTTCCGGGTTAGAAAATACGCACATCTTCTCACCGGAATCTGCGACGGATGACGATAATTCTGGAACTTGTCGGAACGAACTTCGCGAGTTATTTATTTGGAGATTTTTCTAAATGTGCGAAACCAAACTTTACTTGCTGCGTAGCAACCCCGGCTCAAACATGTACGTGTTAAAATAGCAAAACTCACTGAATCACTATACATTTCTTCAAATATTAGTTTCGAAACGATCGGCCGAATCAAAAACTAAAGGTGTGATTATGAACAATCGTAACTATTTTTATAAGAAAATCAATACATTTTTGTTATACATGATCCTAAAATTGGCCAAGAAGGGAAAACTTTATTCATAACATACTTAAGCAAAGCTTGTCAATTTAAACCTATTATTTTTCTGCGTTTGTATTGTCACACTATCACAATTGTATGTCAGACAATTTGTTGTGTTATTCGTGTAACGATCTATGATATTTTTTGGTTGAAAATTTCAAAGCAAGTAAAAATAAAAAAAAATTAAATATTTGATGCAAACTAAAATAAATTCCTACCTATACAAAACAAGAAAATCGTTCTCTAGAAACTATATACCTGGCAACAAATCCATACTCATGTTCTTTCGTCTCCTCTTTACGCTTCCCAGAGAGCTAAACGCGAGAGAGCGCACGAGCCTACGGATAGAGACCGTACTTTGCGTGTCTCTATATTCTAAGCCCTGCTACGAACCGTACGTAAAATTTTCGCTTTCGAGCCCTACTTAGCAGCGACCGGTGCGGTTCACTTCTTTGTTCGGGGCTCTGCTTAACGTTAAAACGCTTGATTGAGCCCATGAGTGGGCTTGGTCTAAGGAATTAACCGTAATTATAATTTTATTATAGTAATTGACCCACTAGGGAATTTGAAACCTCCCAATTCCGTGATCATAATCATTTTGGACCTGAAATGTTTTAGAGGTTTAGGGACAGACTTGTTAGAATCCCAGAATGGCCACCACAATGGGCGACTTTGGCACCTACTCACGATTTTGAGCGCACAAATCTCTTCGCAAACAAAACCGCAGCGCATCTGATCTTCTTATTTCAAGTTTATTACAAGTGAGCAAGAACAGAATAATAAAATGCACTGTTGTTTGAAGCTTGCTTCTTGAGATTTGTGCTTCAGAACTTCGATGTACTGTTGTGGCTGGATTTTAAGACGTTTGTCCTTAGTGTCTTGGTCAAGTTGGGTGGTAAAAGCTTTTGAAAATAAGTCTTGATCTGATTTTATATGACCCGTGTGTTTATGCCCGATTCTGTCTGCCCCTGAATCGTATTTTAGCACCAATTTCATACGGCTGTTACTTTTTTTTTTATCAATGTAGATTCTCATTCTACATTTCCTCAAGGAATCCCTGCAGAAAATCATGTAAAAATTCTTGATAGATTCTCTAGATAATATTGAAATAACATTTTAAGATTTTCTGGTTTTCCAGAAAAAAAAAACAAATCGAGTGGCATCTCTTGAGGTATTTCTGACGGACTCCCAGGAGGAAGCCCTTTGAATCCGAAAAAAAAACATAATGAAGGAAGAATGCCTGAAGTTATATCGGAAAAATTGTGAAAATTATCTAGAAGAATCAGCAAAAATCTCTGATGGAATCACACATTAACCATTGCAGGAATCCTGAAAAAGATTCCCAGGAGAATATTCGGGAAGAATCTGCGAAGGAATTCCGGAAATTCCCCGAAGAAATATCTGAAGGATTTAAGAGAAATCTTTGAGCCGTGATTCGCTCAAAGACCCTAGAGGAAATGAAGCAGTGAATCTTCAAAGAGCACTGGAAACCATTTCTTATGAATCATTCGGGAAATCTGAGTATCCGGAAGGAATTCTCGATTCCTCCGAAAAGAAGTCTATGGAAGAATTCTGAGAACGGATGGCTTATGGGAAGCTTCTTTGATGAATTCTCGTGGAGGAATTCCTTTCGGAAATATTAAATGGACTAGTCATCAAGAGACTTTCATCCGGGCATATTTATGGCTTCAGCGAAATTGTAGAAAACATCATAATTTAAAAAAAAACTTCTGTTCTGTTTTCTCAATTTTTGGAGATAAAGGTCATTTTTGTATATTTTTGTCATTCACTATTTTGTTGTATTTTTTTTAAATATTTTTGAGAATTTTTAAATGATCTACAAAGTTGCTACACACTCAATCCTAAATTGCCTGTTCAGCAGTTTTTTGACGAAAATAGAACAGCAGAACTATTTCGGTAGCTTCGGTAATCGGTTTTACTAAGGCTCTGTACACCAACTGTTAAAACCGGGTGCAAAAGGTAAACAATGCATTATAGCTATATTCAGCTGTTCCATTTTCGTCAAAAAAAATACCGAACACGGTATTCTAAATTAAGTGTGTATGCATGACAAAATGCGTGTTTTATGTAAAGACAGTAATGTGCTATTTCGAGTATTTTTTTATTTTTTTTATTAATGTTTAAGACAAAGAGCAGCATACGCCACATTCTGCTAGCTTTTCATTGATACATTTTTTTAGCGGTTGAACCAAATATTCGGTAGCTGGTCGATTGGCCACTCGTGGCGCTGGTATCGTTTTTGCTCTTGTTTGACGCTTACTCACTATCGCTACCTAGTGATGGCTCCGCCAAACACAGTATATTGGGCGATAACGTTTTCGTGACGGTGTTTTCAATGAAACTTGTTTTAAGTGTTACGTCTGTTTCTCTGTATTTAAAAGTTGACCAAATCCATGTTTTAAAGTATTTTGAAGCTGAATTGTTGATTGAACAAGCTTGCATTTTTCGAAGAGGGTAGACAAGAGTCCTTTTTTTGAAAGTACATATTATTCTTGTAATTAATTCCACTAGTAGTGAGGCGAAAATTCATTTTTTACAATCAGTGTATTGCTTTCAGAAAATTTATGGAAAATTCTTAACTTTGAGAGATATGGGTGCCAAGCAGACTCATTTCCTTACACGTAGACATAATTTTATAATTGTCATTTTGAGAAGTTCTACTACTTTGTACAAAGTTGTTTTGCATGATAAAATAGATGTTTTTTTGAGAAGACAAAGTTTTTTTTAAAATTTATTCCAGAATTCAATTCATGCTCGAGTTAACTAATTTGACTTTTAAGCGGTGCCGTTTTTATAGAAAACTAGCTGTCCCGGCAAACTTTGTCTTGCCAAGCTGTACTGGTTTGACAACTGTTGAGCTCATAACGTCACCGCACTCTAGATTGGTTTTATTTCGATCGTGTTGATTTCCTTCCCAGCTCACGAAAATCAGTATTTTAGCCATTTTCTTACTTTTCTAGTTTATTTTCATAACTTTTTATACATATAAACACAGACACCATGAATACGAATCGAACCGTCCAAGAGTCATCCTGATCGGTTCAGCCGTTCCCGAGTTTTGTTGCCTCAAAGGAACTTCAAACTCATTTTTATATATATAGATGAGCATGTTTCCATGGTTACTCATGGCACCACTCAAAAGTCAGACGAATTGTGTTCATTGAACACGCGCATTGGCCTATTTTACAATCCTATTCTATATTTAGTAGACTGGGTCAACAAAGTCGATTTTTCGGAACAAAGCTTTTTCGATTCCTTTTAGCGTTCAAAACAACTGTGCAAAATTTGGGAGCGATTGGTTGCTTCCCCGTATTCCGCATTGCGATTGAAATTTGTATGGAATTTAGTATGGGAAAACGTGATTTTTTTGCATTTTTCTCATAAATTGAAGTTTTTTGTCTAATACTATGTAATTAATGACGATGAAGTGTAGCCTAGGATATGCCGAATAACTCCGCCGAAGACCGCAAAGTGATCCGACACTTGTGAAAAAAGTTATAACGCACAGATTGCCCGGTGGTGCTAAACATTTAACATGTAAAGGAATAACATCAATAATGAAATCTCAATTTTTGGCCTAAGTTACCAGGCGAATAACTTTTTTCCCAAGCGTCGGATCACTTTGCATTCTTCGGCAAAGTTTTTCGGCATATCTTAGGCTATACTTTAACGTTAAAGTACGTTTTCCCATACTAACTTCCATACAAATTTCAATCGCAATGCGGAATACGGGGACGCAACCAATCGCTCCCAAATTTTGCACAGTTGTTTTGGACGCTAATATAGATTGAAAAACCTTTGTTCCGGGTTGATACGATCAAACTTAAAGTTTTTCCATACAATTTTGACCCAAGGCAACGAAAACCCAGCTGAGTTGTTACAAATTTCATACTTGTTATGTATCTTTTCCTTATTCAACCAGAAAATCTTGCCTCATTTTCCCTATGTAAATGTTACTAAGATGTTAAATAGGTTATTGTCAGTGAATCAAAATTCAACCATCGCGCAACAATAATGACAATGTCGCAACCTGTATTTGTTGCGACAAAACAACCCATGCGACATAAGTTTGTCCCAACTTGAAAATAATGGGATCAACATCGTACACCACGAGTTTAGAGATTTTTAAGCCTTGCATTACGATTTTCGAACGGTAATTTCGAGTCGCTAAACACTGCAACTCTGGTGAAGCTCTACCATCAAAAAGTTTCGACTTTGGGTTAGTAATAATTGATTATTCACGAGTTGAAAAGTACGCAACAAATTCAGCTTCCGTTTTGTCTGCAACAAAAAAATTCGAGATCATGTCATTATCTGTCACCAGTAGGGATAAAGACTAATCGTCGCACCTTCTTTGTTGCTTGTTTTGTGCCTCTTTTGTCTGACAATTCTCTTCACTGGTTATTGTTAAACCACAGAGAAACAGACGTCACACTCTGCTCGCTTGCCATCGCACACCTTTTTAACGGTTTATTCAAATATTCGGTTGTTGGTCAATTAATCACACGTGGCGTTGGTATCGCTGTTGCTCCTGTTTGACATTTGTTCACTACCGCCAGGTACACATGAATTTTTTTTCGCTATAAATCAGCAAAGTTTTGCTTAATTCTGCCGAGCTAAAATTACGGCAATCAGAAAAAATATATAAGTTGAAATTTTTAGCAAATTCAAATGTCATTATTATTGAAATTTCAGGTAATTCGACCGCCGTGAAGTTTGGCAGCATTTTGATGAATGGTTTCAGTTAACTGAATCAAAATACTGGGAATCCGCGTTTCAATTTGCTGGAAAAATTATTTGAAGTAAGAAATAGTTGAATCCTCTTATATTTTCTTTATTACCGCTAATAATACTCCGCCTATAGGTACTAAAACAATTCAGATTTTCACATCTGGGGTTCAACCAATTAGAGCCCGAATAAACGATTGGGTAGCAGCTTCCACAAAATATCTGGAAACCCGTCGGATCCGTCGACCAATCCGCACGGCCGTTCTGCACTGTGGTCGTATCTCACGATAAAAGGGATTTGTTGATTCAAAAACACTTGAATCGTATTGAAATATTAACACCTACCTTCCTTGTTGATGCATGCCAAACGGGAGCAGGCCGTTAGGCCGAATGTTGTTAGGTCGAACGCAATTAGGCCGAATGCCGTTAGGCCGAAGGCCATTAGGCCGAATGCCGTTAGGCCGAAAGTGTTTTTAGTCCGGGTTCTACCCCGTTAGGCCGAAAGCCGTTAGGCCGAATGCCGTTAGGCTGAAAGGGTCGTTAGACCGAATATGCCATTAGGCCGGATGGGTCGGGTCGTTAGGCCGAACTGGTCACTAGGCAAAATGGGTTGTAAGGTTAAACGTTTGCTTAGGCAACTGGATGGTAAGAAACTGTTTAATGTTTGAGGGAAACGGTTTACGACCTTGAAATTTTGGTTGGCTTTGAATGTTTAATTGTATAAACACACTAATAGTTTTTCGCGTTTTAAAGTCTAAATTATAGTTACACCGGGAACAAATTCAGAGTTCCAGTACGAACATGATTAACAAGATTAAGTGCAACTGAATCGAGTTCTCTAAAACTTAGAAAGTACAGTCTATGTTTAGAAGAAGGAAAAATCTTCGATGAAAAAGTTGTTAGCCGTTATGCTTATAGTGAGTATAAAAGTAATATTATGTAAAAAAGTACCCTATGTTCAGAAGAAGGAAAAACTCTGTTGAGGACTGTAATCCTCTCCTCATAATATGTAAAACATTTAAACAAGAAAGAGCAGCAGTGGACTACCGCCGTGAAATAGAACAGTTAAACTAGAAAGAGTTTATAAGAAGTAAAATTTCAGATAAAAAAGTTATAGCTATCAACTAATACGAATATGAGTAAAACAGCCTATGTTCCGAAGAAGAGGGAGCTCTGGTGAAAAAGTTAAAAAGTTAAGGGCTGTAATCTTTATAATGAAAAAAAAAAGAACAGCCTACAGGGGATGGCCAGAATGTTTGGGATAGGCAACTTTTCTTCTCCCACAAAAAAATTCAATTTGCTGTAACTTTTCATAGAGTGCATAAAAAGATCTCAAATTTTGACTGTTTGTCAACCTATTATATGTGCATCATTGGCACAAATTTGGGCTCGATTGATTATTTTTTCGCGAAGTTGGAACCGTTTGGGTAAAACACTATTATTTAGACAACTAATTTTTGAACTGTCATATCTCGGAAACCAGAGAACCGAATTGAATGAATTTTTTAACGTTTATCAACAATATATTGATACTTAATACGACGTTATAAAATGTAATATTTTCTCACGGAGAATTAAGTTATACCGGATTGAAATTTTGACCCATATAGATGAAAATAAGTCAAATTTACAATACCACACAAAAATTACTAAATGTGTTCTTCCTTCAATCTAAATAGGCTCTAATATATCTGATAAGAGATAACTTGAGAACAGAAGCGGACAATCTTTGGATATCAACACTAAAATTTATTGACATTGATGTAAAAAAATTACATTTTTTCGAGAAAAATTCAAAAAGTGTCAATCCATGATAACTTTTATCGACGTTTCAAAAGTACCTATATTTTAATAGTTTGTGAAGCATTTACATATTGTTAGTGTAAGTTCAAAATTTCATTCAATTCGGTTCAGTGGTTTCCGAGATATGACACCTCAAAAATGAGTTGTTTGAAAAATAGTGTTTTACCCGAACGGTTCTAACTTTGCGAAATATTAACCAATCGAGCCCAAATTTGTACCAATGATGCACACATAATAGGTTGACAAACAGTCAAAATTTGAGATTTTTTGATGCGCTCTATGAAAAGTCATAGCTTGCTGAACATTTTTGTGAGAGAAAAAAAAGATGCCTATCCCAAACATTTAGGCCATTCCCTGTATGTTTAAAAGAGAAAAAAATCTCCGATGAGAGATTTAAAAGCTGTAATGCTTATAGTGAGTATAACTGTTAGACCAGAAGAAAAGCCTATGTACAGAAGAAGGAAATACTCTTATGAAAAAGTTTATGGCTGAAATACTTATATGTAATGAGTAGAATACTTAAACTAGAAAGAACAGTCTACCTTCAAAAGAAGGAAAAATCTCCTATGGAAAATTTAATTGCTGTAATGCTCATAGTGAGTAGAACATCAAAACTACAAAGAACAGCTTATGTTTAAAAGAAGGACAAATCTCCGATGATAGTAGCTGAAATGCTATATTTATTCTTCACCACTTATGCTTACAGCTTTTTTTGTCTACTAGGGCACTACGTAAACGATTCCAATTGGCAGCTGAACTTACACTTTGTACAGCGCCTAAATGTATTCTATTTTACTATATTGAACTGGTTGCCTTTGCGCTGTTTTCTTTTTTTTGTATCCTGCTCATGGTAGAATGATAAGCGCGATGATGTTGATGCTTTTAGGTTAGGTATAATAGCCTTTTTGATTTGTATTACATTCATTTGCAAGTAGTATAATTATGTTGACAATGTTACTGTATTGAATATCTTTATCCTGTCGATAGCTTTGGCTGTGCCCGTTCACCGTAACTCCTTGCTTCTGACTAAAACCAAGCTTTTTCGAGATGCTATATTACAAATCTTTTCTACTTCGCCTCCCAAATTGATTTCCCCCACAGTTCCCCAATGATGTCGACTTTTCTCATGTTTATTTCGTTTTGTGCAATATAGGGTAACCTGGGGTAATACGCACCCCCGGGGCAAAACGCCCTCACGTTATTTCATTATACAGGGTGTTAGGTTCCTGAGTGCAAACTTTTTAAAGGGTGATAGAGGACCATAAATGGTGAAAAAATTTGTTCTACGCATATGGTCAAATCTCAACCGTTACGTAGTTATTGAACTTCCCATGTTTTTGACTCTTATTGCCATAACTGGCAATAACTTGAAAATGGTCAAACTTATCGAAGTTTGTTTACCCTTATTCGAAAGATTATTGAATTTTCTATCAAATGGCAACTTTGAATCGATTGGTTTAGTTGAATAACTAAGTTTTTTAGAGCAAAATAGCTAAACATAGTGTATTTTTATTGGTTTTTGTCAATTATCTTTGAAACATGCGTAATAAATTAAAATTCTCTCTTAGACAAAGTTGTGGCCCCTGTTACACTCTACTGTTCGATCTTTGACACCAAACGTCTAGCTCTTATCGTTTTCTTGCAATTTTGATTTAAATGTGCGGCACAATGCACAAAAAAGTGCTTTCCATTACAGTTGCAAATTTATGATCTGAAATGCGATGTTAAAATCGAAATTGCAACAAAACGATAAGAGATAGAAGTTTGATGTCAAATAACAAATTGTAGAGTGGAACAGGGGCCACAACTTTTCCATACAAAGAAAATTGACAATAATAAATAAAAACACACTACTTTTGAGCTATTTGCTTTAGAAAACTTAGTTATTTATCTAAACCAATCGATTCAAAGATGCCATTTGATAGAAAATCCAATAATCTTTCGAATATGAGTCAAAAAACTTCGATAAGTTTAACCATTTTCATGTTATAGTCAGTTAAGGCAATAAGAGTCAAAAACATGGGAAGTTCAATAACTACGTAACGGTTGAGATTTGACCATCTGCTTAGAACAAGTTTTTGCTCCATTCATAGTCTTCTAACACCCTTTAAAAAGTTTGCCCTCAGGAACCTAACACCCTGTATAAGTGAAGTTCCATTCGATGCAAGCAAACTAGACGTAAAACTGAGCCGAACAAGCCCAAGAATGCAAAGAATATTCAAATGAAAAGCGTGGAAAACGATGATTTTCCACATTTGGAAAGATTGTCTAATTTGAAGCGCACGCAGTTTAAGCAATTGCGCGCTGATTATATGGAATCAACCTATTAACTTCCATTTTCTGCCGTAAATAGTAAGATGGAGCCGCTTGGTATTTCATTAGAATTCAAAGCGGAAAATGCCAGAGGTCGTATTGCCCCACCTCAAGGTGCGTTTTGCTCCCAACAGGTTTTCAGCACTCAAAACGTAACACTTTTTTAAATTGTTAATATGATTCGGTAAAATTGATATCACGCGGACCAAAAGTTGGCGTCTCTTAGTCAACTAAGTAAACTAACTTTCAAAACGCAAGACACCCATAAAATCATCTTAATCTTAGCTATAGGACCACGTTTGCTTAGGGGGTGCATATTACCCCACCTTCCCCTAAAACGATAAATCAGTAGACACATATAATGACAACCTATTCGGCCTAACGACACTTTTGGCCTAACGACCCTTTCGGCCTAACGACGCTTTCGGCCTAAAGACCCTTTCGGCCTAACGATCCTTTCGGCCTAACGACCCTTTCGGCCTAACGACCCTTTCGGCCTATTGACCCTTTCGACCTATCGGCATTCGGCTTAACGACCTTCGGTCTAACGGCATTCGGCCAAACGGCTTTCGGCCTAACGGCCTGCTCCCTTGTATTGCAAGGTCTAGTCACAGACAAATAGACGTAATACTTCGAACATTTCTCTATTCAAATAATATTCATGAAAACATGTTCGCCCAATGCTGAAAGTGAAAGGACTGAATTTGGCCAACCATCAACTAGGTGGCGGCGGTAGTGGGCAAGTGTCAAATTCGAACAAAAACGATGCGAGCGCCACGGGTGTGCAGTTGACCAACTATCAAGTTTTTAAATATATCGTTAAATCGATGTACGATGGGAATTATCAGAGTGTTACGTCTGTTTCTTCTGTGGTCTAGCGCTGTCATCAACATGAATGAATTTCGTTAACAGAATGGACAGAAATGATAGTACAGCCAGTAGATCTTCAAAAAATCCATTCCACAGTAGTTTGGACGACCTAGATCACCCAATCCATGTACCACGAAGGTTGTAAGGGTGCTTTGAGGCTTAGACTATGCTCCGTGCAATGGCGTAGCAAGAAATTTGCTCTGGGAGGGAGCATACTCATGTTTAGCGTTTGCTCACTACTGCCACCTAGTGATGGCCCGGCCAAACACTGTACATTTAGCATTGGGCGATTTGTGAAGATATTTTTTAAATAACTTTATTCTAAGTGTTACGTCTGTTTCTCTGTGGTTTTATGATGATTTTGGATGTTTTCTAGTGATTCCATATTTTAAAGCTTCACATGAAAAATGAATTCAAAAACTTTGGGGTCTGTTTTCTTGATGGGACTGACTTGCGATTCATGGCATTTATGGAATGCAAAAATTGGAAAAATGCTAGTTTTGCCCACTGTGCACTGTGTTTGGCGCGATGGCTATTCGTGCATATGCGATCGCGCCGGAGAAATGCCTTTGCATAAACACGGAGCTTTTGTCGCCCTCCTTTTTTGTCTTTAGCTACTAGCTAGACCGAGACGTCGACGACGACGACGACGAGGACGATGGAGGCAAAGGCAATGGCCCAAGATGCGCATGTCTGGGTACTATTTTGTGGTGTGGCCCCCCCTCGAAGGCACAGACATCCGCCGTCCGACCGAACCGAGTGGTGGCCGGCGGCGGGTGAATTTTCTTCTCCTTATGGGAATTTAGCTTCACAATTCTTCATCTATTTCACGTCCAGTCGCGGATGAGTTCACATCGATTGCGCGCGCGGTATCGCGATTATTCGAGTATTCGTCGGGATCTGTACGACGGGGTTGATTGATAATTTCAAGTGTTATTCGAAAGTGGAACGGTACATCGACATCTACGTGATGTGCTATTAATTGACGAATCTAGATGAAGAGATTCCGGCGTGTGATAAGCCTTTATAGCTTTGGGGTGAAATTGCCGCGCAGTGATTAAAATTGCATAAGATTACGCCAAGTCAGCGATAGACGGTGAAAGGAGAACCACGTGGGATGGTAGAACTGTGACCGGCAGACGTGTTTGGAGAAATTGTGTTTATGTTTTGAGTTGCCGGTGGATTACGCAAGCTAGAGAAGGTTTTCCGCCGCGGTTTATTAGCTTGTAAATAGTGAGCACAAATACGGAAGACTAGTGCAGCGGTCCCGTTGTCTGATGTTTTGAAGCGGTGTTAAGATAAACTTCCAAAAGCCTTGTAACGCTTTTGTCTTTAGGTTTGAATACCTTTGTTTCTTTTTTGTGACGTGAGTAGCTGAAACAGTCTGTTTTATGAAACTACCGGCAGAACGCGTTACGAAAGTAATGAATCTCGAGGAACCGGCGTTCGCGGATAATTACATACAAGACTTCGTGCTGGAACATCTGGATGATACCAACGTTAAGCGGGAAGACATTAGTCCTACTGCCGGAAATGCCAAGGCCTGGGCGGCAGCAGGGGATGAAAATGGGTTCGTTCCGATACGGTTGAAAGCCAACGGTACGACATGGCACGTGGAGGAACGTAAGATCAGTTCGGTCACTCCCAATTCGGACTTTTATCCGCATCCTCCGACCCACGGGCAGCCGGTTTTGCTGAATCCTCCGATTGTGGGCGTTCCATCTACGCCCCCAGAAACACCTCCTGTGGTTGGATCACCAAACCATACCAACTCTGCTCCGTACCCATATTACTCCAATCGCATTCAACCAGATCAAATGGAGAACATGATGATCGTACCGCAAACAATGCGAATGGAACAACCCTTGGATCTCCGACCGTCGCATCAGTTCTCCATATCAGAAGGGGACTGGATCGAACGCAAAGAATACATGCAAGCTCACGCAGGATATCCGCACCACCACCAACTAGATCACCTTAACCCGATCCATGGAAGTTCTCACCACCACCTTCATCTCCACGGACATTCGAACCGACCGCATTCCGTTAGTTCAACAGGATCAACCTCTTCGCCTAGAAATGGTCCCGGAAGCTGCTACGCACACGGCAGCAGCGACGACCTCATCAACGACGATCTACTCATGACCCTCTCCGTGCGGGAACTCAACAAGCGACTGCACGGTTGTCCGCGCGATCAGGTAGTCCGGCTCAAGCAGAAACGACGCACACTGAAAAATCGAGGATACGCACAAAACTGCCGGTCCAAACGTCTCCAGCAACGTCACGATCTGGAAATCACCAATCGCCAGTTGCAGAGCGAAATGCACCACATGAAAATGGAACTAGCCCTTATCAAGCAGGAACGCGATGAACTCAAGAGCAAGCTACGTGACCATGCGTCACTGGCAGCCGCGGCAGCAGCTCATCAGCACTCGCAACCGCAACAGGTGCCGCACCAGCATCCACCGCCGCGCCATTCGAACGGAACATCCGGGGTACCTTCCAGTAAGCAGCAGCTTCTCAGCGATAGCACCAGCTCACCCGAGTACTACGTATGACGCCAGATTGGAGGCCAACAACCGTGGATCGGACGTTACGCTTCCTCCTAATGCTGCAGTGTAGAGGCACACATCGAACCCTCGAGATCTGAAGGTCGTTTAACGGTAATGCCATTTTGTTCGACGGTTATGTAAATATATACAGATAGATGCAAAGACTGGTTCTGTGCGGGCGCATTGTTACTATTTCCAGAGAGACTTAAGATTGAGGCATTCCTCCACGTAGGCAGGCACTCGCCCTTCCGGCGAGGCGCGCGCCGGTACCTAGATGTGACCGCAGCTCTCTTTATACGAAGCTTGTAATTCTAACTCAAGGACTCAAAATCGTGAAGACACAGTAGGCAATGAATTATGTGAACTTGACAGGTCAAGATGCCAAATTTAAGTTGAAGCAATAATTTGTTACAAATATGTTTCCTAGGCAACAGAGTATAGACGGTAGATTTTATTGAATATTACACAAAATCGTTTTTATTTACAAAAACAAAAACATCTTTCATTTATCCGTATCATTTCTCCTTTGGGCTAGTTATGTTTTCTTCGTTTAGTGATGATCGTTTTTGGATCAGAATCAACTCGTTTTTGTCAATGTAGGATATTAATTTTCCACTTGGATGCAGTGCGAACGAATGTAAAAATCAGAAGACAACGAACAATGTACGCAATTGTAGGATATAATTGCTTATGGCTAAGGTCGTTTTTCATTTCCAGTTTTTCCACTTCGTCTCGTTCTCGCCTCATTTATGATGACAGTTATCGTGCCACAATGACGGACGCGTGCCGTCGCGGGAAACTGTTTTCCGGAATGATTGCACATTTTGAGTGAAAAGGTTTAAGTGTTATGCTTTGATGATAATTGAGTGAGTCTTCTAGAACTGCTCCAATTATACTGGAAGTGCACGGGTATGCTGACTTCCTTTGGTTCAGAGAGTATACACATGCGAATTGATCATTAAGATGCAGGCTTTACCCCAGTTGAGAAGTAACACCAAGAATTAAGAGAAGATAGGGTGCAGCAGATTTTGGTTACGGTATTGCAGTGTGATCAGTTGATTCCTCGAGTTCGTACTTGAAAAAGTAAGTACCGTAAAACGGGGTATCATTGATCAGCGAAAATTCTGATCAATGTTACCCCGGATTACGGTAGGCTAATCCAGTATTTCGGATAAACCGTTACGGCTATATATTTAGGGCATTAAACCATTGATTATACGTCGTTTTCAAAATTTGTTACTGATTTAATCAAATGAGAGGGTATGTAAAAAACCCACTTTCGAGTAAATGAAGTTTTTCACCAATTTTTCATCCCATACAATATAGGGTAGTGGAGGTATTTTGGACCGGGCAGGTATTTTGGACCACCTAGGGAGTTTTATGACATTTATCACATAATCGCTACTAAATCTTGGTAAATTTTTATTGGAACACGAAAAGTATTCAACTGTGTGATGAACTTTATTTTGGATGTCAGTTAAGTATGCTGTTCAGTATCAAAAATAGAGAAAATGTTTTCACTTCCAATGAAACGCACGGAAAAGCACCAAAAATAAAGAAGGTGACAATTTGTAGTCGGCTTCGAAGAGATATTCAATTTTACAAATAAATATTTGTTTCATGCGAATGTAGTTAGGGCCATGTAAGAACTCAAAATAAACTGTTCTTAACCTCGGTGGAGCGATAATATTCACTAAAATGGTGGTTTGAGGTATGGCCAAAATATGTTCAACATAATCAGATGTGGACATATTTTGGACCGCCTGTCAGATCCATCTCTCCAGTTCCTTCTTAAGGAAGAAAACATTCATGCCAATGTAATGTACTCTGAAAGCAGATAAATAGAATAAGTTGGGACCTCCCGTGATCTGGGTTGTTATACGTTTATTTCACAATGGGATTGTTGTGGGTTCGATTTGTTCTAACAACTTTTCGCCAAGTTATTTCGTTTCGATTCGATTTGTGCCCTAACAACTTTTCAACAAGTTGAAGTTTTCAGGTGTTCAGTCATCCAGTTTAGAAAAGTTGTCCTTCTCGGCAATTAGTTGATGACTGAGACAATGTGTTATCTAATGTATGTTTGACAAATTACGTATCATTCAAATTACTTTATTTTTGATGGCCTTTCCACCAGTGAATCAAAATTCAACCATCGCGCAACAATAATGACAATGTCGCAACCTGTATTTGTTGCGAAAAACAAACCCATGCGACATAAGTTTGTCCCAACTTGAAAATAATGGGATTAACATCGTACACCACGAGTTTAGAGATTTTTAAGCCTTGCATTGCGATTTTCGAACGGTAACTTCGAGGACAGTAAACACTGCAACTCTGGTGAAGCTCTATCATCAAACAGTTACGACTTTGGGTTAGCAATAATTGATTATTCACGAGTTGAAAAGTACGCAACAAATTCACTCAGCTTCCGTTTTGTCTGCAACAAAAAATTTTGAGTTCATGTCATTATCTGTTACCAGTAGGGAAAGAGTAATCGTCGCACCTTCTTTGTTGCTTGTTTTGTGCCTCTTTTGTCTGACAATTCTCTTCACTGCTTTCCACTCATTACAATGTGTGGAACGCCATTATATTTAGAAAATCACTAAAATTTCACACTTCCTATGAAGCTTTACGTAGTTTAGGGTAATTCATGTATTTTGGACAGGCTGAGGACAAAGTTGGAAAAATCGTCCCCTAGTTTCCTTAGAAAGCAATTGATTATTCTGCACAGTTACTAATACGCTTCTAATACGATTGTATTTTGCGTCCCTGGTGACAAAAACCTTAACGAAAGCATTTTAAGTTGATAAAATTATAATTTCCAATTGCTTGTTAGAATTGCATTTTGGACACCGAATATATGTTTTGGACACCCTCAGGTATATATAATTTGGACAGGGCAATTATCTCAATGTTTAGCCATGTGTACTGCTAAATCATGGAACTAGCATAAATTAACAATTATTTTCTTGCAAATAATCAAATTTCTTCGCTTAACAGGCATCTATTTTGATAACTATTACAGTTTTTGTTAAAATCGAGGATATATCGCCAGAACCACATAATACGCCTTCAAGTATGCAATCGCACAGCTTTCCCATGTAGTTCGCCAGATGACAAAAATATATTTACAGTAGAAGACTTGTAATGTATTTTGGACACCACCTATTTTTGGCTTTCTAGATGAATGTTAAGAGATTGGCTGCCCAATGTTTCTTTATTGAACATTTTCCATTGCAATAAGGCTTTTAAATTTCTTACAATTATCAATTTAACGATTTTGAGGTGAATATTGTATGTGACTGTGAAGTGTATGTCGTCTTGCATACCTGTGCATTTGAGGGGTTTTAGTGAAATATTTTACATTTTCGATAATTTTGAAGTAAATTCTTTATTGTTAAGCGTATTTTCAACGTAAATCATCAGAATAGGGTCTGCTTGATCCAATAATCGATATTCAGAAGTATCTACTTTGATTAGCTCTCCGGAACAAGACATACATCGCAGTGCATGTCCAAATTATATACATGTCCAAATTATATTTTTTACCCTATACATGGTGACTTACGTCATGCAATAGTTAATAAAGACACGTTTTGCGTAACTTTTTTTTATTAAACATCATACTACAATGCGTAAAAACTGGCAATAGCAACAAAATTTCTTCTTTTTTTACCGTTACGTAATTTTTAAACGTTCCCTGCCTAAAAAAATGAATAGAAAATATGTAAACTTCACGTAGTTTTAAATATGTTTAAATTTTTGCTGAGGTGGCTTTCATTTCATCAATCAATTGAAGTTGTATTTGGTGGGCCAAAATATGTGCACTTGGTGGTCCAAAAAAAATCCCGAGATCCTTCAGGAGTTTTGATATTTCTTGTATTTACTACAACAATTTTGAGTTCTGTTTGGCCTTTTTCGACAGAATACATGTTGCTCTACGTAATGCCTACTGAAATTATCCATATTTAGAAGTGTCAGAAAATTCAGGAAATTTGGCGTAACATATCAAAAAATCAGAGATGTATGTTTTTTAGTTTTTGAGATATGATTTTTTGAAAATAAAAGGTCAAATTTTCCTATACTAGACACTTTTTTAAATTTGATTATATTTTGATTCCTTATAATATTATGGATACCAAAACCACCAGGAATCACTTTAAAAAGCAATACTATGCATAGTTTTATGAGAATTTGCAATTTCAAGCAATTTTAGAGTAGCTAGTACTAAAATATATGACTCTTTATATTCAAAAAATCATATCTCAAAAACAAAACAACATACATTTCTGATTTTTTGATATGTTACGCCAAATTTCCTGAATTTTCTGATAAAAATATAAAACCAGGGTACCTCTTTGGTCCCGAGACCATGAAAACGTGAAAAAAACTAATATATTTGCATATTTTTTAGTACACTTTTTGCATTTTAGCCCCTTTAACGTATTTTTCCTGAAAACTACAATTAAAATCGGTCAAATGGTTCAAAAGTTACGATTTTTTGAAAATTTTTAGTTTTGAAAAACCTTGATTTTTTGGACCACTTTATATGAAAATTGGTCACCCTAATGACGAAATAAAAAAAATACGCGTCCATTTATTTCCGAAGAACTTCAAGCCCACCAAGTTTCACGACAATCGGAGATGCACTATATCGTTTTTCTATGGAATGGCTGAATGTTTCTAATCAATGTAAAAATATGTTTTAAAAAGTTCCTGAAAGCTTGAAATTTGAGGATTTTTTTATACGTTCAGCTCAAATTCGACAAATGGGTCACTTACACGTCTTTGCATCTGGGCCCCTCAAATAAAAGTGTCCAAAATGCATACGCGTAGCGGTCTGTCCAAATTAACTGAATCACCCTACCTCTATTCTGGCAGATCCAAACCCAGAAAATTATTGATCAGCTTTACAACACAATCAAAACGAACTATTTTGATGATTTTCATCACTTTTCCACACAATACAGTTTTCTATTTGCACATAGCGTTTCAACAGGCATAATATTTTGAAGAAAAGATGTATAAGATTTTGGACACCATGTTCTAACTCTCATATTTACGCTAGTATCACCTACTCATGTTAAATTATCAGAAAATTCAATCGATTAGTAACAGTAGGTGGCACTATTACTTTTACGCCGCCGTAAATATACGAGTCGAAATATGGCGTCCTTGGTGATAATTGTATGTAAAGCCTGTATCCGCAATAATCGGGACACAGAAGTACGTCAGTAGCTCTGTAATGAATCGGTAAAATTAGCCAAATAATTGACTGAGAACTCTTTGGTGTATGTTTATTAGTTGTGCCAAATTTCATAAAAATCGATGCATTACTTTTAACTGTGGATGAAAAACAAACAAACATTTTGTACAATCATGATCAATTTTCTTTCGCATACTAGATGGTTCTTTTACGCTACAATTCTAAGTTCTGTGGTGATAATTATGAAATTTCGTTAGCAGTTATGATACTTATAGAGACACTTTCTTGCAAAATTTCATTCACTTTTGTCAATTGATTCGAAAGCTACTGGTGTTGATAGGGGTGAGTGGTAGTGAAAATTTTTCGTGTTTTTCATGTGCGATTTTTGCCTATTCATAACTTTTGAATTTCTCTGCCAATTTTTATGAAATTTTCACAGAAGCTAGTTGATTATGTGTATATTATGCTTGCAAAATTTGATGATTATTGGTATAGTACTTTTAATAGTACAATCCAAACAATCAAGGGTGCTGACTAATTGCTGTCTGAGAGGCCAAAATCACGTTCAGTCCCAATACATATTTCGATTATAAAATTGTTGATAGCGCATAGATTTTTTTTTTATCTGTATTAACGAGATTTTTAGCCCTAGGCTAGTTCATCTCGGGACCCACGCTTTACTTCCCTTCCGAAGGAAGAACTCACATTTTGTGAGTTTGTCGAGAGTGGGATTCGATCCCAGGTCCTCGGAGTGATAGTCAAGTGTTCTAACCATCACACCAGGTCGGCTCCACTGCATAGATTTTTTTTGAAATTGTACCTATGCAATAAATGTAGATTGAGAGGTTTGTGTTCAAAATTTCAGCCATTTCCTTTGCCAAATTCAAAAGTTACAGCGCTGACAAGCAAAACTAGGGGCTGTGCAAAATTCAATGACGGACATTTTTCTCTTTCGTTGCTACAACAAAAAGTACTGCACCGATTCACATGAAATTTTGTAGGTGAAATGAACACATCCTGTGATGTTACTAGACAAAATTTGAGCAATTTTAATGTATCTATTGCAGAGTTACTGCTGAATTTCTGTGTCCCGATTATTGCGGATACAGGCTTTATGTAGGAAAAACGCTACCCCAAAGTTTGTCGAACATCACATTGTAGTAACATGCTTCTGAACTAAGTTATAGATAAATGAGTTAAACGATTGCCAGGTGGGTGAAAGCATCCTTGATTTCTTATGGGAGTAGTCTTAGAAGAACCATAGAGTGAATAGAGCATTTTGCAAGCATTTTGTACATTAAAACCAATTTTCATTCGCATGATAGATGGTTAGTTCTTCTCCGCTATTGTTCAAAATACTGGACGATTAAATTTTGTGAGCAGTTTTGTTACTTAAAAAGACACTTTCTTGGAAAATTTCATTAACTTAGATCAACTGGTTTGCAAGCTGTCGGTGTTTAGTGGATGCGTATATGTGATCATTTCCGGGCATTGCGTATGCTTATTTACAACTTTTGAATATTCCAATTTGCATTAAATTTTCACAGGTTCTGTAATTCTGACGGTAGTGGATTATTTAAATATTATGCCTGCGAAATTTCATGACTATTGGGATAGTACTTTCATCAGTACAATCGGAACAATAAGGGAGGCTCATTAATTGCTGTCTGGAGGGTTAAAATCACGATTAGCCCTAGTACAGGGTACGCGACGAAATTTTGCACTAAACCATATCGGAACGCGTATTGCGTTTCAAATTAATTCGACATTATATTGAATGATTTTTTCGCGAACAAATTAGGGGGATGGGGGTAAGACGGACATGTTCAGGAAACACTATTTTGACAGTGTAAACAATGCGATAATTAAAATTTTATCTCCATACTATATACTTCAACTAAGGTACCGTGATTTCGGGTGAAATTGATCTATAGGGTGAAATTGATCGACGTGAGGTCCATTTTTATTTGTTCAAAATAATGCTTTAAACTTAAAACAATTTGTAGAAAATGATCATCATCTGGCTTAAGGATTACTGAATGTTGAGTTTACATGTTTTACAGCCAGTAAGTTACATATTTATGTATTAAATTCAATATTTTCCGAAATTGCGTGTTAGGCAAACTTCGAAGACATTTTCTAACTTTTGTTACCGTGGCGGTATTGCACATGTAATGTATATTCGAATAGAAGTTTTTAGCTGCCATGTATTCGCTAAACACGATTTCATTATCAAAACCTCTATAAATATTCAAATTTATGCATAAAATTGCACTTTTCCGTAAGTATTTACTTACTTAGTATGTAAATTGCATATTTTCAGGCGTTTTCTTCAGATTTATTAAACTTCAAACTTAAATAATTAAAACTTTAGTAAAGTTGTAAAAGTTTTGCATAGCTTTTCGCATTCTGGGGTGAATAATTCAGGTGGAAAAAATATTTTCAGAATATGCAAAGGCATTTTATACAATTCAGTATCATAATTTACATTTTATATAACTCACTTTGATATCATAATGGCCAATTTTTCCAAACTGGCTCATTATGCAACTGAAATGAGTTGCATAATGAAAAATAGTTGTATAATGTTCATAATGCAACTCATTTGAGTTGCATTATGAACATTATGCAACTCAAGTGGGTTGCATTATGAAAAAAATCATTGCATAAAAGTTTGTATGGAACTCGTTGCAAAACTCGATTTTTTCAGCACTCTTCGTATTTATCCAACTCGGCAAGCCTCGTTGGATAAATGTACGACTCGTGCTGAAATAATCAACTTTTTGCAACTCGTTACATAAATAACTATTACTGACTGATCAATTTCACCCCGAAAGTAAAATTTTGGATTTTTAATTTCAAATGACATTTATCGAAATAAAAAAAATGCAGTAAAAATTTCAACCTCGTTGACTGGTGAAAACCGTGGTCGTACTTGTTTTAAAGCATTAAGTTTAACCATATCGTTAAATATTCAAAAATTAGACGCCGAAAACTGCGAAAAGTGATCAATTTCACCCGAAATCACGGTACTTTACAGTCTGCAAGCCGATTTTGCAATAAAATTTGATTTTCCATGACTTTTGAGATAATTAAAAAGTGATCTCCAAATGTATGTTTTTGAATAGTGTGGGTAAGATGGACACGTTTGGAAATTTACCTAATACGCCTCTAATTGTGTTATAGTAGTTTACGCAACAAGGTGCAGAATGAAGATTTTTACAGCACAAGCCACGGCAAGCCTCGTTGGATAAGTGTACCGAGTGCTGTGAAAATCGAGTTCTGCACCGAGATGCGTACAACGTTTTTTGCAATTTCAAAAATTACCACTTGAGGATAGTTTTTGACAAAACTTGCACACTGATGTTCATAGCCATGTTTAAGAAAGTCTGATCATAGCAGGTTATACTGTGCAGTTGTCACAATTTTTCAAACCTGCGTCCAGAAAGCATCAAGAAGTTGATCAAAACTGAAAACAGTGCTGTAATGGTTCATTACGCAACGCAAATCAGTGCTGTAATGAACCATTACAGCACTGATAATTTAGTGTGGGAAAGTAGGCGTTTTCCTGTCAGATTTGCGTGAGTTAAAACAGCCTATTGGGATGAGAAATTGCAAAAAATAATGTTTGTGGCCGTTTGTATTCGGTAGATCAATCATAGTAGTCTATGGAAACCTCCATAGACTGATAAACGCCTAACAGTATGCAATGCTCTGGTAATTTTACAAAATTCAAACTGTTCCAACAACAAAAATTCTAATATAATTAATTTTTGAACAAAAAAGGAATTGTTTTCGGGTGGCTTTTCAGTCTAGCGTAAAATCAAGACAAGTGCTACTTGTTTAATTTCGACGTTTCGGCCATTGGACTCGGCCTTCCTCAGGGGATCCCCTGAGGAAGGCCGAGTCCAATGGCCGAAACGTCGGAAATCAACAAGTAGCACTTGTTTTGATTTTACGCTAGACTGAAAAGCCACCCGAAAACAGTTCATTCTACAGTCGAACCTAATTCAAAAAAGGAATATGAAATGCTTTTTACGGCTTCCACAATTATTTTTGTACTCCATAGATTTCGATCTGTGAACAATGTGTGGGTCTTAATGTATTTCTTACGGCACTTTCAAAGTAACCCCAACACTGTCCGTCTTACCCTTGAGGCGGACCGTCTTACCCCCACACAACGCAAAATATTCATTCCACCACCCGTTATTCATAATCCATAAAATTTACCTGAATTTCGTTGTGTATAGAACTGAACAGTTTAAAACTACTGGGAAACTCAAAATAAAATGCAAAAACTTAGTAATTTAATGCTAAAAAGCTTATTTATTGCCGCCTCAAAATTAGATCCCAGCACAAAAGCGTGTAGCCTGATAAATGATTGATTATTTTTTGCACTTCTGACATATGTATTCTCTCATGGAGTGGTTCAATAATCATCAACTGATAAGCAGATATAGTTAATCGTAAAAAAAGTCAAATTTCAGCTCTTAAGTGACAGAACTAGCCCCCACCCCCCTATTGTTTCTTTGTTGATCCATCTGGTTTCGGTTAGGTAAACTTAGAGTAGATCAGATATGAGTGTCCGCAACAGTAAAGATAGATGAAGATTAAATGCTTGGTTGATGGCAGTTTTTTGGCCGTTGGTTAATGGCGTTAGATCATACCCTTTGCCAGGATTTGCTGGCGTTATTAGTTTTAAGTTAGCCTGGTGGCAATTAGTTTGAGGTTAGCCTGGTGGCAATTTAACTCGCGGAGTTATCTGGTAAGCGTTTGGCGTTCGTAATTTAGTTAGTCTGGTGACATCAAATAAAATGATCATCGCTGCCATCAACCGATCACTTGAAAGGATGGTAAATAGGAGTGTTTTAGAATTTTTCAAGAATCGCGATTTCGATTCTAGAAAAATTCTTCCGCTGTTGCTGGTGTTGTGTTACGTTTGTAATATAGTTGATACGTTGTAAAGTAGTTTTAAGAATTTTCCATGAATTGGAGAAAATTCATAGAAAATTCTTCGATTGTTGCATGGAGTGTGTTACGTTTGTAAATAGTTGTGAACATTTTGTCAGTTAATTTTCTGTTTTGTACTATGATTTGTTCATTTGCCCCTAATTTTTAATGTCCATTTGTAGCGCTCCAAACATTTCAGGAGCGAACCAGCACAAAACACGCAAGCCGGACATCAAATTGTAGACGGTCTTGTGTTGTTGCCCAAATCAGGATGCCCCCTTAGGATTAGAAATTCCTAGACCAAAACAAGCTATGTAAGCAACCAACGCTGCGAACAAGAAGGCAATCCGCCAGAAAAAATACGATTACAGGATTGACTGATGGACCAAGAACAAAAATGAAACCTCGTCATCCTGGCATTGGACTACGTTATTATTATTTGGATAACTGGGCACAATTTATGTTATGTGTTGCAGTTTGTGTTTTGTGCATTTGTAATGTTCCATTTTGCTTTTCGTATCTAAGTTCCCAGACGTGGGGCCCGATACAGAAAATAAAATGTGCATTTATGAAGTTCCAATGTACTATTTGACACATTTTTGACGTTGAATAACGTCCTTCGGCAACATATAGGGGTGTAACTTCAGAAAAACCAAAAATCGGCCGCGTCACGAAAAGTGGTCAGCTTTTGAACGCTAATAACTCAGTCATTTATGAACGAATTTTAAAAATTTTAGCACCGATCAGACGCAAATATTTCCAGCAATTATGTCAATTAATAACAACTATTGATTTTCAACAGCGAACTATTGAAAATTTAGGAAAAGTGAACCCATGTTTTATCCAGCCAATCACGTTCGAGCACAGTTTTGGACTTTTCCGTCGAGCGCCTGGCAGTATAAAAGCTATTTCTTCTTCCCCTCTTCCTTCATTCTTCATCAACACCTCGAGGGGAACGCATCGGCAGAGAGCTGTGCAGTTTGCTCCGTTTGCGTTTTCATTTTAGTGTTCTTTGGCAAGCCGAGCGCGGTGGTCGGTCGGTGCGTCTTCGCGCGCGATAGCTCGACGCTCGAGCGGAGTCGTTCACCGGATCAGGGACGGAGGAGCACAGCTCGGATTGTATTTTCGCTCAGCATTCTCACAGAACATTTTCACGCTGTCGACCGCGGTAAACGGACGGACGTACCGAAGACAACCGAGCAGCAGCGGCGGTGGGGAAATAGTTCATTTCATTTCCCCAGCTCGGAAGCGGATGGGTGCCGACAACACGGCAGCAACGTTTGGTTTTGTGAAATCAAGATTAAACAGTCCTTATTAGGGCTACAATTTCAAACTCCACGTAAGAGTTGATTCGAATTCCTCTAGAAAGCGAAGAAACGCAAGTGCAAACACTTTGAAACCTACTTCGTGAGCACCGCCGAGCGTGGTAGAAGCACCGCCAGCAATTAAGCAGCAGCGGCGGTGGCTCATTCTCATTTTCTCAGTGCGGTAGCGGATGGGCATGCCAACAACTGGGAATATTTTAACCGCTTGATGTCAAATCTATTCTAAATTCAAGATACGATGACAAAAGCATAAACTTTTGCGCGCATCATAAATCTGCTTGAAATTTCTTCAACTTTGAAAAATGGCAGGTTTGCTGGAAAATGAAAATGTTAACCAGCGTTGCCAAATTTCAATAAGAATTTTAGAATTTCAAATATCTGTTATCTTTAGAAATTTTGGTCGAAAATATATGACTTTTGTACTATATACTGTCAATCTTTACTAAACATTACAATATTGGTTAATCCTAAGCCTACATACTGATTTGGAAATGGCTAATAATAATCATTTTAGTATATTTTAATACTCCGCTATAATAAATTATTGCAGATAAATTTGTATGGCTTCGTTGAATTTTACTCCCCTCACATTTAACCAATCACGTTCGAGAGGGGAAGCCAGGCCATTGTGCCGTATAAAAGCAAACTGCTTCTTCTCATCTTCCATCATCAATATCACTTGAAATGTAAAACTTATAGACATGTAAAGAGAATGGAAATAAACGTAATTTAAACTAAACTAACTCATCTTCCATCATTCTTTCTTGACCCCTCGAGGGGATCGCATCGAAGGAAAGCTAGCCAGTTTCTCCGTTTGCGTTTTCCATCAGTATGCTTTGGCAAGCCGTGCGCGGTGGTTGGCGTGGCGGCTGTTACGCTCTCCTTCGTATCGTTGTACGCGGCGCCAGTGGAGCAATCAGCCAGTTCAAACTGGTGCGCGGCAACAACGAGGGCTTTCTCTTGCCCCGAGTTTGCGCAGCATCGCCATCGCAAAACCCCCATCGGAATCAATGCCACCGATGCCGTTCTGGATTTGTTTGGCATAGCTACCGATTTTCACCTCATGCAACAATTGAACGATTATTGTACAACAAATAAAATTAAACAGCTTTTCTAAGGGCTTCAAAAATGTTCCTCACAAGAGTGAATCGTATAATTTTCTTAGACGACGCGTTGGGTCACAAATATGACAAAACCGGCTAAGTCTTAAAACCGTAGCATAAATTTTGCAAGCGGAATAGTGGAAATATATTAGATTGTTGTAGCACCTTTTATATTTCCCAGCCAAATTTTAATGTGTGTTGTGTCCGCAAAAATTAAACATTTCTCTACCCATTTTAGCCACACAATCTAGAAGAAAACTGTATGATATCTAGAAATTCTTAGTAATATAATTACATATTGGTAATTCCGGTCCACCAATTATCAAAAGCTTAATGATTTGCATTTTTTAATGATCTGTTGGATTGCATCTGTTTAAATTCTTATAAAATGAACGGTTACCAAGACAATTCTATTATAGGTAAAGATTATTAAATGGTTTTGAAAAATTCGTTTATAGAAACATTTTAAAACCAATTACTACGCGGAACAAGTCTTGTCACATCCATTCTAAATTTCTATATAAACCTGCAAAAGCAGAGAAATTGTGCGAGAGGATTTGAAATCTTCACCAATTTTCTTCGCAAAATAATTACCTGTTAGCATCCAAAGAAATTCAAAGGTCTAGCAAACTACAGTTGGCCCACTGAAATTATTCTGCAAATTGACTCACTGTATTTCGAGAGCAACAACATAGTTTAATGAAAGAGTAACTAGTTACAACTACCAGTACCTGGGCTGCCCATAAATGGTGAACCAAGAAAACCTAGTGCTGGGCTAGTACACAGGTTTAAATAGTTCTAACGTTCGATTTAAATAGGTCGTATCTGTATAGGAATCCCAGCAAATTTACGACCTATCCAAATTGAACGGCAAAGTTCATAAGGAATGAATCGGATCGAAAATAATGATGAATAATAAACTCCACTATCAATTGCCGTCTACAATCAAACTAAACCAAACCAAAATTTCACATCACAGTCTTTATCAATGTTAATACAGCATTCAATAATCGAAACTAATGCATAAACGGACGTTATTCAACGTCAGACTTGCGGTCGTGTCTAGTATACAACCCCTCCAACTTTTTTTCTAAATCTAATCTCATAAAAGCTGATGGTTCTTATAATAATAGGGAGAGATTTTAGGAGAGAGATTCAATCGAACTCATTTATAATAACATATAAAAAATGAATGGAGCAGGTTGTAATAAAGAGAATCATAGAAATAGAGCGCGGGGTCACAATTACTCCGCTGAGTAAATCCACCTCATCGGCGTCTCGGGAGCAGGGAAGAGCGTCTTGATGATTTTCCTCGCCTGGGTCTTACTTCCTCCCTTCTCCACGCATTTCCACCATTCCGGATGATCATCACTGATGTCCATGATAGCGATGGGGGAGTGGGTGAATATGGGGGCAATGAGCTCGACCTTCTTCCCCATAAACAATGAGATGGGGGGAATCTGTCTCATTCCCTCGATCTGGGAAATCTTGCCATCCTGAACACGCACGATTACTTTATGGAGGCGATAAGACCCATCCTTATCTATCGTGGAGACCTTGGACCGCTCTATCTGTAAAGCCTTTTCCTTGAGACGTTCCTCCCGGAAAGCGGCTGCTGATCCCGGCTTCATTGGGTAAGGAACTTCCAGCTGGGCTGATCGATCCTGACGCGGGGCCGGAAAGACCGATGAGCCAACCGATTCTGAAACCACATGCCCAGAGCTGCTCCGTCAGCAAGTCCCATGACCCGGTTGAAAAATTCCCCGACAGAGCATGGCATGATTGAGACCAAGATTTTCGATACCTTGTAAGAATGACGGGCCGTTAAATCTTTTACGACCGGTTCACAGTCTCTCCAGATTTTTGCGGCGCTCTTATCGTGGAGGCTCATACCCGTCTTAATCACACGGGCCACGTAGGAATCAAATCCTTCGATAACATACTTTCCCTTTGTTTTCTTCCCTTGATTTGCGGCATGAGAGGCATCTAGCAACGACTTGAATGAGCCTGGGATAGGTACGTTCGCTTCTTCTGCATCATCAACGGGGCGTAGCTCGGCCATGTCAGGAGCCTCATTAATCATCGCTTCGGCCTCCTGTGCAACAGGTTTCGTGAGGTCCCCAATGGCCTTCAGATCTTTCTTCCTCACCCCACGTTGGGCGCAAATGTAACGAATAGTACATTGGAACCTCATAAATGCACATTTTATTTTCCGTATCGGGCCTCACGTCTGGGAACTTAGATACGAAAAACAAAATGGAACATTACAAATGCACAAAACACAAACATGCAACACATAACATAAATTGTGCCCAGTTATCCAAATAGATAACGTAGTCCAATGCCAGGATGGCGAGGTTTCATTTTTGTTCTTGGTCCATCAGTCAATCCTGTAATCGTATTTTTTCTGGCGGATTGCCTTCTTGTTCGCAGCGTTGGTTGCTTACATAGCTTGTTTTGGTCTAGGAATTTGTAGTCCTAAGGGGGCATCCTGATTTGGGCAACAACACAAGACCGTCTACAATTTCATGTCCGTGTTAGGGGACGGCTTGCGTGAGTTAAATGTTCCACTACGGATTTCTTTAAAAATAAATAAGCCGAGGCGTTCTGGTTCGGTGTCAAACTAAAACTGATTTATTCTATTAATCTTTATTACCTCCTAACATACGGTCCCTAGCTAGGCGATGACAGTCTCGCGATCCCACGGTTGCAGCGTCGACTCAGCAAACCGTTGGTCCCACGGTTCGATATTTACCATTTCGGCACGTCTCCTGGTTCCCAGGGTAGTCGGGAGTTAACTCGTGTTTTGTGCTGGTTCGCTCCTGCAATGTTTGGAGCGCTACAAATGCACATTAAAATTTAGGGGCAAATGAACAAATCACAGTATAAAACAGAAAATTAACTGACAAAATGTTCACAACTATTTACAAACGTAACACACTCCATGCAACAATCGAAGAATTTTCTATGAATTGCATTCTCCAATTCATGGAAAATTCTTAAAACTACTTTACAACGTATCAACTATATTACAAACGTAACACTCCTACTCACTTATTTTGATCATCTGCCTCTTTTCGCAAGTGAGCAAACTTAGGATAAACACATACAGCGTGGTTTGAGGCTTCGTTAGTCATATTCGTGCCTTTTTTTAACAAGGAAACCAATACCCTATCTATTTTTTATATGTTTTATAACAATATTTCTTCCTTTGAATGCTGGAAAAAGTTATTTTTTATATTTTCCCCAATCCGTAATATCGCCTTTTAAATAATCTATGATTGTTGAAAAAATACGCTCATAACTGTTGATCCAAAAGAGATAACGATCGTCTCCAAACACGAAACGACGCGTTTTCAAACGCTATACGAGTCTTTCTTGGGTGACTTTAATGGGAAACTGAAACAGGAAAAGTTAATGCCAGGAAACCGGGAATCATCTTAAGCTAATTCAGAAAAATATCTCTAGATCGGTCAATTTTAAAGCTACAAAAAAACTGTCTTCAGCAAACTTGCTCAAAACTGATAGATCTACGGCTTTGCCGAAGTTTAAATTTCTTTGAAAATATGGACCACCCTAATTTTCATGTACATTGAAAAAAGGGCCTTATTATTAGGAACAACTTTGTAGAAGGCCTTATTTGTCTTAAACGTCATTTGAATTCGCTGTATGGATCGTTCCTCGTGAATTTGGTTCGTGGACCACTGGAAATCTCATTGCGATACGAAACACAAGAAAAATCAATTTATTTATACGTTGTTGAAATTTGATGTTCAAGAACATCGTCTTGGGGTCTCCAGTTAGCCTTGTGGTTAAGGCTTTAGATCGCCAATCCGGAGACGGCGGGTTCGATTCCCGTTCCGATCGAGGATATTGTCTCGTCTTCCTGGGCATAGAGTATCATTGTACTTGCCTCACAATATACAAATTCATGCACTGGCTGGCAAAGTATTGCTAATTTAGAGAAAACTTTCCATTTTACGGTACACAGCAAAAAATATGTAATTAAATTTCAGCGAGAAATCATGCACATAAAGGGAATGCTAGAGTTAGTGCATATTTACATGAGATATCATGTAAAATTACATTACCATCGTGTTAATTTCCGCCAACCATCGCGTAAACCATCATGGACTCCAACCGGTTACGCGACCTCGTACGCGACTATTGGCGGAAATTTACACGAACGTAACGTAATTTTACATGATATCTAATGTAAATATGCACTAACTCTAGCATTCCCTTTACACGCACAAAAATGGCGCTTGTTTAAAACAATAAAACGCATGGTTGATTTTCAAACTGAGAATTTACTTATTCCAAAGTTATATTTAATTGTTTTTATTTAGAGTTTATCGATAAAAACAACCGATTATCATCATTTCATATAATGTCAACAATTTCATTTGTTTCAACAAAATAAAAACCATAAACATGGTCCGAAAACACTCACACATCTATAAAATGCTTACCCCAACATCGCCACAACAAAGAAGGTGTAGCAAATCCATCACGCCAACTTCCAAGTGCAGCTTTGGCCGTGATGGATAACGCGCAGGTACTCACGATAGCATCCACAAAAAGTTGATCGATTTCGCCTTTTTTGTCTTCTTTTAGTCGTTCTCCTTCCCGTCCGCTTACCGACGCTCTAAAAATAGATTTCCGAACTGCCGCAGCTGCTGCCGTCACCAACACAATCACATTCCGGGTTTCTTAGTGGCAAAAGTGCAGTCGTTTGAATCAATCCATTATTTCATGTTGAAAATACCATATCGCTGTTTGTTTTGACAAACTGTCAAAAATTTCGACAAATGCAAATATTTGTATTATCAAACAATAAAACAGTTCCGTTCAAACTAGAAATCAGTTTGTGGCTATAGTAAACTGAAAAATCGGTAGATTTAAACTAGAATTTAATTGTGTTTACAATTTATTTTTATGCGTGTATGTGCATTATTTCTCGTTGAATTTTCATTACATATTTTTTTCTGTGTAGAACAAAACACTACCGTAGCTGTCAGCCTACTGATTTTCATTGAAGTATCATCGATCTACCCTAGCGATGCCTTGAATACGACGCCGATGATCATTGTTTGTTGTTGGGTTTCAGTGTAATTCACCGTGCAGGCATACTTTGATTTGACCTTTAGTTTCAATGATAGGATATTTTTTAAGCCTGCGGTAGGACTTTGACAGCTGCGGTAGAACTCGGCGGCTACCGCAGAGTGGACATTTTTCTAAAAATCCGCAATAAGCCCTTCAATTAATAACTGTGGAATAGGCCGTCCCTATTTTTGCAAAAGTTGGAAATGTTAAAAGTTCAATATTGCAAAATGATCGTTTTAGCCAAAAAACCATCATGACAAAATTAGAAGTCCGTATCTCAAGGCTAAGTGGTCCCCCACGGGGCCTAAAGTTCTCAAAAATTGTATGGGGTCAAAAAAATCATAAAATTTTTTCGACGAAAAAATTACACTATTCTACTAGAATCGGTAATTTTAGGACCCTAAAGGACCAAAAATTGGCTCAGAATTGCGATATCTCTTTTCGTTTCTGAGTTATTGACGAAAAACTACCTAAAATTGAACGTTTTGACCATTTTTTGAAATCCCTGAGTAAACCTCCCATATTTTGTACGATAACTCAAAAACGAAAAGAGATATCGCAATTCTAAGCACATTTTTGGCACTTTAGGGTCCTAAAATCACCGATTCTAGTAGAATAGTGTAATTTTTTCGTCGAAAAAATTTCATGGTTTTTTTGGCCCCATACAATTTTTGAGAACTTTAGGCCCCGTGGGGGACCACTTAGCCTTGAGATACGGACTTCAAATTTTGTCATGATGGTTTTTAGGCTAAAACGATCGTTTTGCAATATTGAACTTTTAACATTTCCAACTTTTGCAAAAATAGGGACGGCCTACTGTGGAAGTGTTTAAAGAACACCAAGTTGAAGCAAGGCAGGCCATGTTCACGGTACGGTTACGTTTACGAAATGTCCGAAAACAAATGGAGACGCATGGTTATCGAGGCCAATGTTGTTTTAATCCTATTGTAGTACTATGCACAAACTATGGCCAAGAGTAATGATAACACCATGATTTTTGAAGCAATTCGAATGATATTTTCTACCCATCTGGCTTAGTTACAAAATAGTTTTAGGAGGAATAAAAAACTTTACTTGGGCGCTTTACTAAAGTCTGAAAACTTTAATAGCAAATGATTTTGTGTAAATGCTGAAAAATGATGGAAATGCATCAGTTTTCAAAATTTGCTCTTGAATGTATCCTGCTCAAAATGTTTTGTTACTGTTAACACTTGGAATGGTCTTAAAATGAAAGCGTATATGATGGGAAACGTATGATTTTCGGAACATAGCCTCACACTCAAAATGTGCGATCATTCTAAATTATTTCATAAACCCAGCAATTTGCTCAAATAAATACATAGAAAACGTGTATACGAATTGAATACCTCTGCAATAGATGTTAACTGTTAATGGTCTTTGGTTTCATCGTGCACAACACTACTGTACTAAGTTTTGTTTCCTTAGGCTTATGTTCCATCTCGAAACTTTTCAATGTTTGTGTAAATAGGTACAACTTGCAAACTGCAACGATACGCAAGTATAAACTAAATTAGTTCAAAATTGCCTAGTAATATCAAAGAAAAAGTTGTTGAAACTCAATAATTATTGTAATATAAGTAACTTAATTGAAAGGAAATTTTTCAGTTACCCTGCAGATGGGCTCTATATTATACAATTATAATGCAATCGAAGAAAAGCTATCAAATCAAACAAGAGACACTCACACACCTATGAAGCGATTCAAAACCTATCTGTAATAAGCCGTTTAGTGTAAGAAACTAATGATAAAAGGACAACGGAGCAAAGAAAACATGCACCCAGAGTTTATCATAAAAGGAAGTTTAAAATGAACGATGGTAGTTTTATTTCTTATTTACATTTTCCCTGCCAATTGGAGTGATGTCGGTGTCGAGATGTTTATTTGTGTCTTCTCGAGCGGAGTCTATCGGTTGACGGACGGGACTCCAGTCGGTGGTCTCCTTGGTTATTCTCGAAAGAGGTAGGTATTGTAGTATGTAAACATAACGGAAGGGGTTTCCAAATCGTGGCTCTTGACGGACTCTATGATACTGTTACATTTAATGCAGATTTTTAATACGTAAAACATTGCTGCTTTCTGTGGCCTAATCGAATGTGTTTATTTTTCGGAGTGGATACACTTAAAAACATGTTTCGTAAATTTGTCGTGAGTGAGATTCGTTCTTACCTTTTCGCAAATGTTACATATTTGACGAATTCTCGAAGCGAATCTCCCTTGCATCCAAATTGGGAACATCTGCTCTCCGTTATATCACAATCTCAATCAGTGTTTATGAAAATCGAAACACAACAGTTGTTTTGAATGGGCGTAAGAATAAGAATCCTCAATGGAGGATATTGTTGACTGCAAACATAACTAGCGTCCATGTGTAAGAACGCTCACGATATATGTAGACCACGGCGTATTATATTCCAATGGCTGCGTAAAGGACCCATTGCTTATATTTACTCCCGGATCGAGTCGTGTGTTTATTCGTTCATATCTCGTTCGCTGAAAAACGTGGGAGGTGTGTTTATCTTGCGGCATTGGCATCGTCCGGCCCATCCATCTCGATGGAATTGTATCGCTGCTGCTTATGTACTGCTCATTCGACCCATAATGAATTTCAAAATGATATTATTGTACTGTACACTAGCGTAAGGTTGACAGTATAGTTATTTATGTAACGAGATGCAAAAAGTTGTTTTTTTTTTCAGCGCTAGTCGTATATGTATCCAACGAGGCTTGCCGAGTTGGATAAATACGAAGAGTGCTGAAAAAATCGAGTTTTGCAACGAGTTCCATACAAAATTTTATGCAATGTTTTTTTTCATTATACAACTCATTTGAGTTGCATAATGTTCATAATACGGCACGGTAAAGGCTGGGTATGCTGCGCAATTTAGATCCCATTGTGATCCACTAACCTCTGCCCAGCAACTCCTATCCCTACCTCCACGCGGTACCGGCCGGAAACTATGAGCAACCTTAGGGAAGATCGGGTAACCAACCCCGGTGGGAACTTTGGTCGTAGGCTGACAGGGAAGGGGGGGTTTGCTTCGGTAAACCTGAGCGTCTGTTCTCCAGGAGGAGCGGCTCATAACAGCGTCTGATCCCCATGTTAGGAGCGGCTGATCTACGTGCGAGTGCCAGGGAAGGATTCTAAGCTCAACTGTGCACTATGGTCCTCCGGAAAGTAGGGGGTTGGTGTCAGGCCCTATGAGCCAGCCATAAATAAGCATTGTAACGGAAAATCAGCAACAGAATGATACGAACCGAGACCAACGGCAACGACCCCAGCGAACAAAAAAGACTTGCGATTGGAAACTCGGTACGTGGAACTGCCGATCTCTCAACTTCATTGGGAGCACCCGCATACTCGCCGATCTAGTAAAGGACCGCGGGTTCGGCATCGTAGCGCTGCAGGGGGTGTGTTGTACAGGATTCATGGTGCGAACGTTTAGAGGTAATCATACCATCTACTAGAGCTGCGGCAACACACGCGAGCTGGGAACAGCTTTCATCGTGATGGGTGATATGCAGAGGCGCGTGATCGGTTGGTGGCCGATCGACGAAAGAATGTGCAGGTTGAGGATCAAGGGCCGATTCTTCAACTTCAGCATAATAAACGTGCACAGCCCACACTCCGGAAGCACTGATGATGACAAGGACGCATTTTACGCGCAGCTCGAACGCGGGTACGATCGCTGCCCAAGCCACGACGTCAAGATCATCATAGGTGATTTAAACGATCAGGTAGACCAGGAGGAGGAATTCAGACCGACGATTGGTAAGTTCAGCACCCACCAGCAAAAGAACGAAATCTGCCTACGACTCATTGATTTCGTCGCCTTCAAAACTATGGCCATACGTAGCACCTTTTTCCAACACAGCCTCCCTTATAGTTACACCTGGAGATCACCACAGCAAACGGAATTTCAAATCGACCACGTTCTGATTGACGGACGGCACTTCTCCGACATTATTGACGTCAGGACCTATCGTGGCGCCAACATCGACTCCGACCATTATCTGGTGATGGTCAAATTGCGCCCAAAACTCTCCGTCATCAACAACCCAAGTAAATTTTTTTAGTCAAACAGGCTTGAGGAGGTTCTAAAAACCATAATAAAACCAAAATAAAAGGTATTAGGCTTTATGACGGTTCTCAAAACCTCTTCAAGACTAATCAGTCATCAAAATGTTACTTGGGAATGTACGGTACCGGCGACCGCCACGGTACAACCTAGAGCGACTGAAACAACCGGATGTCGCCTCAGCATACGCGCAGAATCTCGAGGCAGCGTTGCCAGACGAGGCCGAGCTCGATGAGGCCCCTCTAGAGGACTGCTGGAGTACAGTGGAAGCAGCCATCAACGACGCAGCCGAGAGCACCATCGGGTACGTGGAACGGAATCGACGGAACGAATGGTTCGACGAAGAGTGCACAACGGTTTTTGAGGAGAAGAACGCAGCGAGGGTGGTAATGCTGCAGCAAGGGACTCGACAGAACGTGGAACGTTATGAACAGAAGCAGAAACGGCAGACCCGCCTTTTTTCGGGAGAAAAAACGCCGCCTGGAAGAAGCGGAGTGTGAAGAAATGGAGCTGATGTGCCGTTCCCAAGAAACACGGAAGTTCTATCAGAAGCTCAACGCATCCCGCAACGGCTTTGTGCCGCGAGCCGAAATATGCAGGGATAAAGACGGAGGCCTCTTAACGGACGGACGTGAGGTGATCGAAAGGTGGAAGCAGCTCTTCGATCAGCACCTGAACGGCGTGGAGAACGTAGGCACGGGAGCCCACGGCAACGGAGGAAACGACGACGCCAGTGCAGCGGAGGACGGAAATGAACCAACTCCCACGCTGAGGGAAATTAAGGATGCCATTCATCAGCTCAAAACCAACAAAGCAGCTGGTAAGGATGGTGTCGCAGCTGAACTCATCAAGATGGGCCCAGAAAAGTTGGCCACCTGTCTGCATCGGCTGATAGTCAGGATCTGGGAAACCGAACAGCTACCGGAGGAGTGGAAGGAAGGGGTAATCTGCCCCATTTACAAGAAAGGCGACCATTTGGAATGTGAGAATTTCAGGGCGGTCACTATTTTGAATGCTGCCTACAAAGTGCTATCCCAGATCATTTTCCGTCGTCTGTCACCTAAATCGAATGAGTTCGTGGGAAGTTATCAAGCCGGCTTCATCGACGGCCGGTCGACAACGGACCAGATCTTTACCGTACGGCAAATCCTCCAGAAATGTCTTGAATACCAGGTCCCAACGCATCACCTGTTCATCGACTTCAAAGCAGCATACGACAGTATCGACCGCGCAGAGCTAAGGAGAATCATGGACGTAAACGGCTTTCCTGGGAAGCTGACTAGACTGATTAAAGCAACGATGGACGGTGTGCAAAACTGCGTAAGGGTGTCGTGTGAACTATCCAGTTCATTCGTATTTCGCCGGGGACTGAGACAAGGTGATGGACTCTCATGCCTACTTTTCAACATCGCTTTGGAAAGTGTGATTCGACGAGCCGGGCTCAACAGCCGGGGAACGATTTTCACAAAACCCGGTCAATTTGTGTGCTTTGCGGACGACATGGACATTATTGCTAGAACATTGGGAACGATTGCAGAGCTGTACACCCGCCTGAAACGCGAAGCAGCAAAGGTCGGACTGGTGGTGAATGCCTCAAAAACAAAGTACATGCTGGTAGGCGCAACGCGGATCTGTCTGGGTAGTAATGGTACGATAGACGGGGATACTTTCGAGGTGGTAGAAGAATTCGTCTACCTCGGTTCCTTGCTAACGGCTGACAATAACGTGAGCCGTGAAATACGAAGGCGCATCATCAGTGGAAGTCGTGCCTACTATGGGCTCCAGAAGGAACTGCTGTCAAAAAAGATTCACCCCCGCACCAAATGTACCATGTACAAGACGTTAATAAGACCGGTGGTTCTCTACGGACACGAGACATGGACGATGCTCGAGGAGGACCTGCAAGCACTCGAAGTTCTCGAGCGACGCGTACTAAGGACGATCTTCGGCGGCGTGCAGTAGAACGTTGTGTGGCGGAGAAGGATGAACCACGAGCTTGCTGCACTTTACGGCGAACCCAGCATCCAAAAGGTGGCCAAAGCCGGAAGGATACGATGGGTAGGGCATGTTGCAAGAATGCTGGACAACAACCCTGCAAAGTTGGTGTTTGCAACTGATCCGGTTGGCACAAGAAGGCGTGGAGCGCAGAGAGCACGATGGGCGGACCAGGTGGAGCGTGACCTGGCGAACATTGGGCGCGACCGAGGATGGAGAGCGGCAGCCACAAACCGAGTATTGTGGCGTACTATTGTTGATTATGTCTTGTCTTAAATGTGATGTTGAATAAATAAATGTATGTATGTATGTGTCAAAATCAACTGTCAAAATTTCACGAATTTTTGTTGAGAAACAGCCGAGAACCAGAAAATCTCTGCCCGTGATCGGGATAAGGTCGAATTCTTGGAATTCGGTTCATGGAATTCGTTAGTTATGTTCGTGTGATGTAGGTTTTGTGTAAAATTCTTTCGGGCATATTGGTTTGGTTACTTTTTCCTGCTAACTGTTATGTATTTGGAAGTTCATCTTTTTGGTCAGTATCTAGCCGGGCATTGTGAATCATGACTAGTGGCCCTTCTAGGAGGCAGCGCATAAGTTACTGATTTGAAAACTGGCTGCATGTAGAAAGTATACTTCAACCAGCCTTCATTTCGCTGAAACGTCTGTAATTAGAATAACAACTATTAGAGGCGGCTTGAAAATAGAAGTACGTTTTGCATAGCACCACGGTACGGTACCACAATTGAACTTCGTCAAACAGTCAATGGTATGTTGTTGTATGCTCGTGACAATTGCCTGGTCAGACTGCGAATCAGTCAGTGCTGGATCCTGGAATCAGGAGATGGAGTTTATTATGATTATTTGCACACTCAACCAGGCACTGAGTTGACCGGACCGAATGGATTCGAAAATCACGGTGGCATGTTTACTGCACCACGTTTATGGACCAATGTAAGTAGCGTAAATTGAGCCTTCAATGTCCGCGCTCGGATTCGAGCGGTGTGGTAGGTAATGTTAACGAGGATATTGTATATGTACAGGAAGAGCATTATTGGATCGTTAACGGATGCAAACAAACAGATGATGAGTGTTCCTACTTTGTAAATAACGTGGGTAGTTATCAAAGGTTGAATTGATTCGTTGTAGGCGATACATAGTTGCTGGATATCAGCAAATGAATATTTCGTTTTCACCCTATATCAATAATTTTAGATACAAACTATGAAAATTTACTATGGTAAGTAATGAAAATAAGTATCATTAAGTATTGCGCTACCAAGAAAAAATGCTGTTGCACAAGGGCGTAGCCAGCTTTTCGGCCAGGGGGGGGGCGAGCACCCTTGCACTGAAAACCACTTTGCAGTAACAAGGAGTTCGAATACTGCATCATTTAAAAAAAAAGTGAAGTATGAAATATGGGTGATTAACAGGAATGGTTCAATGGAAGAATCATATATGATTATAATCCTGAGGAATTCCTCAAGATATTGCTTCAGGAATTTCTTAACAAATGCCATTATGAATTTTAACTTATCCAGCAGTTTCTCCAGAAATTTCTTTAATATTTTTCCTGGTTATTTTAATGTAGATATTCCAGCAGAAATTACCTTCGGAAAATTTGCAGTAATTCCGTTGGGAATACCTTCAGAAATTTCTTCAATAATTCCTCCAAAAGTTTTATTACGAATTTCACCATGCATTCTATTGAGAATTTCCCCAGTAATTCTTTACAAATATCATTCTTAATTCCTCCAGAAATCCGTTTGAGAAGCTCTAGAAAATACTTTAAGAATTTCTCCGGGAATTCCTTCAAAAATTCCAATCAAACTAAGATTCCTTTCCTTGAGGAATACCCTAAGAAATTTTTGGAGTAATTTCTTCGAAAAATCTTTTAATGAATTCCTTCGGAATTGCCGGAAAAAAATCTTTGAAAATTTCTAAAGGAATTCCTTCGGAAATTTGTAACCGTTCGCCGAATTTACTCGAGAGTCTTAAAACTCGGTGACTTTTGCGCCACTCTCGCGTACGAGAGACCACCGGTTCATTTTAAGGTTTGCCCGACTATAAGACGACTCTACTCTCAAGGGCTTCTCGAACGGCCGTGACTCGACTTAAATCACCAAACGCACTAAAAACTAATACATAGAACGTATAAACTGAAGCAATAACGGGAATTTACATAAAAGGGACTAGAAAATGAATAAACTACTACACGCGAATAATTAAAAGTGCTTGAAATGAATTTATTAAAAGTAACTAACTAATTCAAAGAACTAAAACAATAAAACAAGAACAACAAACAAAAGAATTCGTTTAAACGTATATTATTTTCACATAATGCTCGTCAAGTGTGTGTGTGTGTGTGTGTGTGTTGTGTGTGTGTGATCATGGCCATGATTAACGTACCTGCGCAGGTTTTATTCGTTGGCGTTGCTCTCTTGGCCAATCGTCGACGTCGGTGGGCTCTTCCAACTGATCGCCGAATTAAAGGTGCGGAGGAAGGGTGTCGGCGGTCCGGTACTCTGCCCGAACGTACGTCTACCGCACGCGGGTAGGCCGGATATGTTTCCTTTGCTCCGTTTGACTGCCATTCGTTGGCGGGCGAGGAAGAGCACCAGTAGAGCACGGAAAAAATGGCATAAAGCCCCAAATAAAAAGCGTCCTTGGACGCTGAGGTCCAAGGAGAGAACACAAATTAAAACAATATACACTAAACGAATTCACTTTTATATTTACCTTTAAAAACAACAAATACGTGCACAGGGAACAGAGTGTCTGCCCCTGGCGACAAAATCCACGAAATCAAACTATTAAACGAAAAACAAAGACCATTTAAAACAAATTCACTTCAAACAACACTAGTTTACTAAACTACATCATTTCGACACACTACACACCTTTTCAAACTAAAAAACTGGGAGAAGATCGCCGGAGCTCACTTCTGTTCACCAGCCGACTCTAATTTAAAATGATGGAGTCAAGTCGAATTTCCTAGTCAAGTAAATTTCCTGCTATTGAAGCAGTCGTCTATTCAATCTACAAACTATTATATACAAGTGCGCCAAATTCAAATCGCACATGGCCGTAAAACTATTTTGCGCCATCGAAAAAGTCCTATAAGATATGGAACATGAATCGTCATTAACTTAGTCTAGACACAAACCTAACATGAAACGGATAATCTCTACTAATGGAAACGGTTCAAACTCAAAGTCAAACTCAACGAATCCAATTTAAATTAGATTTTACTTAAAAAGATAAAAACGTCAAAAGCTACAAATTAACTAAAATAATCATGAAAACTAATAATTAATTCTAAAATCAAAATCAAAATATTCAAAAAATATAACAATTTAATCTAACTGAATTCAAACTTTATTTTACTTAAAAAGATGAAAAACGTCAAAACGTTACAAATTCCTGGAGGAATATCTTTGGAAGTTGCTAGAGGAATGCATTCGGAAATTTTTGAAGGAATCAATTAAAATATAATTTCAGGAATTTATTTCGAAAATCCTTGAGGAATTCCACCGGAAATTCCTTGACAAATTCTTCAGAAATTTCTTGAGGAATTCCTTCATTTCTTAAGCTCCTTGAGAAATTCCATAAGACATTCCTTCGAGAGTTCTTCTACGATTTCCTTTAGAAGATTCTTCGGGAATTCCTTGAGGAATTTCTTTGAAATAGATTTAGAATATTCCTTCGGAGTTTTCGTGAGGAATTTTTCCGAAAATTCCTTGAGGAATACCTTCAAAAATTCTTGGAGGAATTCATCCGGAAATTTCTGTGAGAATTCCTTCCTAAATTTCTGAAGCAATTCATTCGAAAATATTGAAAAAAATCCACTAAAAGTGTCATGAGATATCCCTGAAATTCCATAAGGAATTTCTTTAAAAATCTTTCAAAACTTCTTTGAAAAAATATTTCGGAAATTCCTGAAGAAATGCTTTTTGTGATTTTTTTATTTCCTAGAGGAGCTCATTCGGAAGTTCTTTGAAGAATTCCTTTAAAAATGCCTTGATAAGGAAAATTCGGAAATTGTTAAAGGAGTTCGTTTAGGAATTTTTTCGACATATGTCTGAAATGTCTTATGGAATACCTTCGGAAATTTCGTGAGAAATTGTTTGATAAGTTCGTTGAGGAATTTTTTCGTTTTTTTATAAATCTTTACGAAATTCCTCAAAGAATTCCAGCGGTAGATCCTTGAGAAGTTTCTTCGGAAATTCTTCAAGAAATTCCTTCAAAAATGTATTGCGGAACACCTACGAAAACTTGAGAAACTTCTTCAAACATTCCTTCAGAAACACGTTTGGGGATTATGTGAGAAAATCCTAAGGAAATTTTTTGAGGACAACCGTCAAAATTTTTTGGAGAAATTCATTCGGAAATTTTTGGAGGTATTTCAAGGCAAATCCATAAAAAATTTCTTTGGAAATTCCGGGAGGGATTTCTTTGGAAATTCGTAGAGGAATTCCTTCGGAAATTCAGGAGAAAATCCTTTGAAAATTCCAGGATCAATTCCTTTGAAAATTCTTGGAGGAATTCCTACGGAAATTCCTGGACAAACTCCTCCGGAAATTCATGGAGGAATTCTTCGGGAAAATCCTGGAGGAATTCCCTCGGAAACTCTTGGAGGAATTCCTTCGAGAATTCGTGGAGGATTTCCTTTGAGAATTCCTGGAGGAATTTCTTCGGAAATTTCTGGAGTAATTCCTTCGGAAATACCTGGAGAAATTCGTTCCTGAAATTTCTGGAAGAATTCCTTCGGAAATTCATGGAGGAATTCCTTCAGAATATCCTTGAGCGATTCCTACGAAAAAGTCCTGGAGGAATTCCTTCTGAAATTTATGGAGGAACTCCTTCGGAAATTCGTGAAGGAATTCCTGGAGAAATTCTTTAGAAAATTGGAATTTCTTCGGACATTCATGAAAGAATTCCTTCGGAAATTCCGGCAAGAAATCCATTGAAAATTCCAGGTGAAATTCCTTTGAAAATCCCTGGAGGAATTCCACCGGAAATAACTGCAGGAATTCCCTCGGAAATTCCAGGAGAAATTCCTTCGGAAATTCCTGAAGGAATTCCTTCGGAAATTTATGCAGGAATTCCTTTGGAAATTCCAGGAGGAATTCCTTCGGAAATTGCAGAAGGAATTTCTTTGAAAATTCCTGGAGAATCTCCTTCGGAAATTTTTGGAGGATTTCCTCAGGAAATTTCTGAAGAAATTCATCCTTTGAAAATTCGTGGAAGAATTTACTCAGAAATTCGTGAATGAATTCTTTCGGAAAATTTCTGGAGCAATTCCTTCGGAAATTCATGAAAGAACTACTTCGAAAAATGCTTTAGGATTTACTTCGCAAAATTTCTTGAGGAATTCCTTCGGAAATTCATGGAGGAATTCCTTCAGAAAATCCTTGAGCGATTCCTTCGAAAAAGTCCTGGAGGAATTCCTTCTGAAATTTATGGAGGAACTCCTTCGGAAATTCGTGAAGGAATTCCTGGACAAATTCTTTTGAAAATTGGAATTTCTTCGGACATTCATGAAAGAATTCCTTCGGAAATTCCGGCAGGAAATCCTTTGAAAATTCCAGGTGAAATTCCTTTGAAAATCCCTGGAGGAATTCCACCGGAAATAACAGCAGGAATTCCCTCGGAAATTCCAGGAGGAATTCCTTCGGAAATTTATGCAGGAATTCCTTCGGAAATTCCAGGAGGAATTCCTTCGGAAATTGCAGAAGGAATTTCTTTGAAAATTCCTGGAGAATCTCCTTCGGAAATTTTTGGAGGATTTCCTGAAATTTCTGAAGAAATTCATCCTTTGAAAATTCGTGGAGGAACTCCTTCGGAAAATGCTTTAGGATTTACTTCGCAAAATTCCTGGAGGAATTCCTTCGGAAATTCATGGAGGAATTCCTTCGGTATTTCCTGGAGGAATTCCTCCGGAAATTCCTCGAGGAATTTCTTCGGAAATTCCTTCGCAAAATTCCTGGAGGAATTCATTCGGAAATTCATGGTGGAATTCCTTCGGACATTCATGGAGGAATTCCTTTGAAAATTCCTAGAAGAATTTCTTCGGAAATTCTTGGAGGAATTCCTCCGGAAATTCCATTAGGAATTCCTTCAAAAAATCCTGGAGGAATTCTTTCAGAAATTTCGGGAGGAATTCCTTCGGAAATTGCTGGACGAATTCCTTTGGAGATTCCCGGAGGAATTTATTCGAAAATTCCAGGAGAAATTCCTTTAGGAATTCCTGGAGGAATTCTTTCGGAAATTCCTGAAGGAATTCCATCGGATTTTTTAAGGGAATTCCTCTTGGAATTTTCAAAGGATTTCCTCCTGGAATTTCCGAAGGAATTCCTCCATGAATTGCCGAACAAATTCGTCCAGGAATTTTGCCAAGGATTTTTTAAAGGATTTTCCGAAGGAATGCCTCCATGAATTTCCGAAGGAATTCTTCCAGTAATTTCCGAAGAAATTATTCCAGCAATTTCCGAAGGAATTCCTCCTGGAATTTCTAAAGGAATTCGTCCAGTAATTTCCGAAGGAATTCCTCCAGGAATCATAAAAAGTATTCCTCTAAGAAGTTTAGAATGATTTTTTTCCAGGAATGTCCTAAGAAATTCATCCAAGGATTCTCTCAGGAATTTCTCTATAGATTTCTGAAAGAATTCCTCCAGAAATTTCCGGAGGTAATCATCCAAGATTTTTCGAGGGAACTCCCCAAGGAATTTCCGAAGGAATTCCTCCAGAAATTTCCGAAGCAATTCCTTCAGGAATTTCCGAACGAATTCCTTCAAGAATTTCCGAAGGAATTCCTTCAGGAATTTCCGAAGGAATTCCTTCAGTAATTTCCGAAGGAATTCTTCCAGGAATTTGCGAAGGGATTCCTCCAAGAATTTTGGAAGGAATTCCTTCTGGATTTTTTTAAGGAATTCCTCCAGGATTTTTTGAAGGAATTGCTTCAGGAATTTCCGAAGCAATTCCTCCCGGAATTTCCGAAAGAATTCTTCCAGGAATTCCTAAAGAAATTCCTTCTGGAATTTCCGAATGAATTCCTCCAGGAATCTCCAAAGGAATACGTCCAGCAATTTCCAAAGGAATTCCTCCCGGAATTTCTGAAAGAATTCCTCCAGAAATTTCCGAAAGTATTCATCCAAGATTTTTCGAAGGACCTCGCCAAGGAATTTTCGATGGAATTCCTCCAGTAATTTCCGAACGAAGTCCTTCAGGAATTTCCGATGGAATTTCTGCAGATATTTCCGATGGAATTCTTCCAGGGTTTTGCGAAGGGATTCTTCCAAGAACTTTGGAAGGAATTCCTCCAGGAATTTCCAATGGAATTCGTCCAGCAATTCCCGATGGAATTCCGTCAGGAATTTTTGAAAGAATTCCTGCAGGGATTTCTAAAGGAATTTCTCCTGGAATTTCCGAATGAATTCCTCCGGGAATCTCCAAAGAAATTTGTTTAGCAATTTCCGAACGAAGTCCTTCAGGAATTTCCGATGGAATTTCTCCAGAAATTTCCGGAAGAATTCTTCTAGGATTTTGCGAAGGGATTCCTCCAAGAATTTTGGAAGGAATTCCTCCAGGAATTTCCAATGGAATTCGTCCAGCAATTTCCGATGGAATTCCGTCAGGAATTTCCGAAAGAACTCCTCCAGGAATTCCTAAAGGAATTTCTCCTGGCATTTCCGAATGAATTCCTCCGGGAATCTCCAAAGGAATTCGTCCAGCAATTTCCGAAGGAATTCCTCCAGAAATTTCTGAAAGAATTCCTCCAGGATTTTTTTGAAGTAATTCCTAATGGAATTTCCGAAGGAATTCCTCCCGGAATTTCCGAAAGAATTCCTTCAGGATTTTCCGAAGGAATTCTGCTAAGAATTTCCGACGGTATTCCTCCAGGAATTTCCAAAAAAAATCTAAAAAGAATTTCCGAAAAAAAATCCTCCAGGAATTTTCAAAGGAATTCCTCCAGGAATTTCCGAAGGAATTCCTCCAGGAATTTCCAAAAAAAATCGTCCAGCAATTTCCGAAGGAATTCCTCCAGTATTTGCCGAAGAAATTATTGCAGGAATTTCCGAAGGAATTCCTCTTGGAATTTACAATGAGATTCGTCCAGCAATTTCCGAAGGAATTCCTCCCGGAATTTCCGAAAGAATTCCTCTAGGAATTCCTAAAGGAATTCCTCCTGGAATTCCAAAGGAATTCGTCCAGCAATTTCCGAAGGAATTCCTCCCGAAATTTCTGAAAGAATTCCACCAGGAATTTCCGAAGGAATTACTCCTGGAATTTACGAAGGAATTCCTCCAGGAATTCCGCTAGGAATTTCCGAAGGAATTGCTGCAAGAATTTCAAAAAAAAAAAATCCAAAAAATTTTTCCGAAAAAAAAAATCCTCCACGACTTTCCGAAGGAATTCCTCCAGCAATTTCCAAAAGCATTCCTCCAGGAAGTTTGGAATTATTTTGTCCAGGAATTTCGTAAGGAATTCACCTAAGGATTTCCTCACGAATTTCTCTATAGATTTCTGAAAGAATTCCTCCAGGAATCTCTGAAGGTGTTTATCCAAGATTTTCCCAAGGAACTGCCCAAGGAATTTCAGAAGGAATTACTCCAGGAATTTCCGAAGGAATTGCTCCAGGAATTTCCGAAGGAATCCTTCAGGAATTTCCGAAGGCATTCCTTCAGGAATTTCCGATGGAATTCTTCCAGGAATTTGCGAAGGGATTCCTGCATACGTTAAAAGAAAATACGAGGATGCAGGAGAATTTTATTTTTACTAGTCAAAACCAGCTCTGATCATCTAAGTTTTTCGGTTAAGTTAAAATATAGTTGCTCGGTCAGGGGGGGGCCACGGCCCCCCCCCCTGCCCCCCCCTGGCTACGCCCTTGCTGTTGCAGCATGGTCGCATGGTTAATGATTCTTATTTTCATCGCATTGTGCAACTACCTAAATGTACTATCATCGCAATTGATAAAAAACTGCTTTTACCTGATTTCTGCAAGATCTTTGGTTTGTTGAATGTTTTCGAGATAACATCCTTTGGAAAATGTGGAGCAGTCCTTGTGTTATTCCGCATGACTTTCAAGTCGAGGATCTGGTATCGAATCCTTTTTCCGGTAAACTTAAAATGTCTTTTTATTTCCAAGATAAATTAAGATTGGTTAAACATTTTTGTCGATTCCAATAATTAAGCGTATGAGAAAACTCCCCGAATTTCAATTGTACCTTGAATCAATGTAACTCGACCGGGATAGCAGTGGTCGGTGCTGTGAGAGTTTGTATTTCACACATTTCAAAAAGTTTCATGTGGTTTCAATCGTTTCAACCTGATTATCCCGATGTTACATGGGTTTGTCCCTATCAGAAAGACAATGCGCTTTTCTCACACCTAACACACCCGCCGACCTTAACTCCCCGGGCAAAGGAAAACACTCATCGCTTTTCCTGGTCACGTTCCTCGGCCTTGATCCAACAAATCAAGTGCAACACCATCTCCGCCGGTGGATCTACCCTCGGCCGGGGTTTCACTTCTTCCCCTCTGGGATGATGTTGGTCATTGAAAAATATCCATGTGTGAAACCGAGCGATTAGCATCGGTCAGATTTTCCATCGCCACCGACCACTGACTGGGATGACCTTTTTATCGCAGGGAGCTCATGTATCATAATAATGGACCTAATCTCCCCACATGCACAATCCAGATCTAGTATATGTGGGGTGTTCTGGACATCGGTAGCTGTATGCTCAAGCGTGTTGGACATGAGGATGTACGATATTTTTTCCATACATTTATTCTATTCTGCAAAAAAGACAAAGTAAAATGATCATAACGAGATTTGGGTTCGCGCGTGTTTTCCGATGGTTCCCCGGACATGATTGGATACTAAAATTTTATAATTTTCTATTTATTCATAATTAAATTGGGTTAATATGAGAACTTAAAAATTTCTCAAACACTTATTGAAAACGATGGCAGTCGAAAAAAAAAACCAGACCTAAAATTTCCGTGATTTTATTAAACGCACTTGACTTTGTATCCGTTGGACAATACTATCACTCCAAAATCTTTTGATTGAGATAAGCGGAATGCGTTCGGGATTTATTCTATTGACTCCTGGAGGAGATCTCTCAAAGAATTCTCTGGCAATATGTTCCAGATTCCCTTCTCGAAACCACTAAGAATTTCATCCAACGATTTCGTCAAGATTTTTCTTTAAAAATAAGGGAACTTATGTATTTTCGGTAGTTTTGTTCTGTTCGTCATGTGGAGTTTTTTTAAATCTGTCAAACTCAGAGTTGGCCTCAAATCCTTCCCAATCAAGCTGAGTTATATGACCAAGTTTCCGACAATTTGGTCGACTAGCACTCCCCCTGTCATTATATTTCTAGATTATTTTTTTTTCACAAACTCAATCATGTATTACATCGCGATATTTTTTTCGATTTATCTAAAAGTTACTTCAGTAATTTCTCTGTAATTGTTCTAGGAATTGCTTCAGAAATTCTATGAAGCATTAATTTAAGGATTCTTCCAAAAACGCCTCCAAGGATTTTTTTTTTTAGAGAATTCATACATGAATTCTCTCAGGAAATCCTCCACTGATTACTCTAGTAATATTGCAAGGATTTTTTTAAATCCTAAAACGGTTCCTTTGGCAATTACTCGAAGGGACCCTTTCGAAAGTCCTCCAATATCTGCAAGGATTCCTTTAGAAATACATTGGAACCTCTTTTTATGCCACTAGCTGGGGAGCATAAATTTAAAATGTGCATAAATCAAAAAGGGCATTAACCTTCATCCAGCCAACGTACATTTTCCTCCTTCGGAAAAGCACAAAAATGGTCAATTTTTTTTTTATTTTCGATAAATTTTGATGAAATTTTTACAATTTTTCCGAAAAACTCTTCTAGTTTATGATGCCGGGGACATGTGTGCTTGGCCCACATGGTTCCGGAGTTATTCCGGATTGTTTTGGGGTACCAAAATTGGCCACATAGTTTGCGCAACGTATATCTCAAGATCCCGATGAGGTCGTAGAAGTACAGTATCCTCGGCGAATTTGTTCAGCAGGTTAAGAACTAACTGGCAATGGCAACTTTGGTTCGCGATTCGGCCGCTAGGCGGCGCCAATGGCAAAAATGTTCAAACCCTCATATCTCAGAAACCTGATAAGATATAATGATGCTGTCTTCGGCAAAATTCTTCAGCAAGCTCAGAAATATCTGATAGTAAGGTGTTTGGTTTGGGATTTATCCGCTAGGTGGCGCATTTAGTCTAAATAATTCAAACACGTATATCTCGATACCCTAATGAGGTACAAGCATGCCGTTTTAAGCAAAATTGTTGAGATCTATCCGGTAAAGGCGACGCTAGGTTACACCACGTCCAGCAAATTGTTCCGAAAATTCAGAGGAAATATGACGTATCTGGTGTCCTTGGTTCTGATATAATTCGATAGGTTCCATCTAGTATTAAGAAAATATTTATATGAACACCCTAATGAACAAGAAGTATTCTATTTTCAGCATAGTTGTTCAGCAAGCTAAGAGCCATTTGGAGGATAGTAGACGGTCGAGTACGGAGGTACAAGAGGCAATATTTTAACACCATCTTTGACCCCCTGCCAACAAGTTTTGCCACCATATAATTTTGCTTCTTTTGCTCCGTTTTTTCTTCCGGGAATGTCTCCAGGAATTTCTACAGGAACTCTTCTGAGATTTTCCGGGAATTCCACCGGGAATTTATCCAAGAATTACACTGGGACTTCCTCAAGAACTTCCTCCAGGAATCAGGAAATCTTCCGGGAATTCTTCTAGGACATCCTCCAGAAGTTCCTCCGGGAAATCCTCTAGGAAATCCTCCAGAAACTCCTCCGGGGATTCCTCGGAAAATTCCCCAGGATTTCATCTTGGACTCCCATCAGAAACTCCTTCAGGAATTCCTTCGGCAATTTCTGCAGGAATTCTTTTGGGAATTTTTTCAAGAATTCCTCCGGACGTTTTTTCTAAGATTTTCTCCGGAAATTTAACTGTGAATTTCCCCAGAAATTCGTCCATGAGTGCCTCCGGGAATTCCTCCATGAACTCTTCCGGGAATTTCTTCAAGAATTCCTCCGGGATGTTCTATAGGAATTCCTTCAAGAATTTCTCTAGAAATTTCTCCAGGAATGTTTCCCGGAGTTTCTTCAGGAATATATCCGAGAATTTTCTAAAGAAAACTGTCGTTTTTTTTTTCAAGAAAATCCTCTGGGAATTTCTCCAGGAATCCCTTCTATGTTTTTTTACAAAACCTTCGAGAATTTCGCCCGGAAATCCTCTGGGACTTCCTTTACGAATACCTCCGGGAATTTATCCTGTAATTCCTCCGGGGTTTTTTCCAGAAATTCCTCCGATAATATTTCCGGGAATTTCTCCAGAAAATCCTTTAGGAATTGGTTTGGGAATTTCTTTTGGAAATCCTCCAGAAAATCCTTCAGAAATTCTTTCAGGAATTCTTCCGGGGACTCTTCTGAATTTCCTCCGGGAATTTTTAGAGGAAATCTTCGGGATTTTTTCAGGAAATCCTCTGGGAATTTCACCAAGTGAGAATCCCTCTAGAATTTCCTCCGATAATTTCACCTGCAATTCATCTGGAGAATTCTTCAGGGAATCCTTCTTCCTGGGGATTCCCCAAAGGAAATTCGTGGAAGAATCGCTGGATGAACCCCTGAGGGAATTGCTGGAGGAATCCCCGGGAGAATTTTTGGAGAAATATCCGAAAGAATTCCTGGAAATAATCCCGGAAAAAGCCCTGGAGAAATTACTGAAGGAATCACTGGAGCAATCGCTGATGGGAGTCTTAGAAGAATTCCCGGAGAAACTCCTGGAGAAATTCCCAGATGAACTCTCAAATAAAGATAAATCAATCAATCAAATCACCAGATGAATTCCTGGAGAAATTCCCAGAGGCATTTCTGGAGAAATTCTCAGAGGGTTTTCTGAAAAAAAAAAGTCACGGAAGACTTCCTGAAGGAAGACTTCTTGGAGAAATTCCCAGTGGATTTTTTATGAAAAAAACCGGGAGTTTTCCTGAAGAAATTCCCGGTGGAATTGCTAGAAGAATTTCTGGAGGATTTCCCGGACAATTTCTGGAACAAATTTCCGAAGCAACTCCTGGCGGATTTCCTGAAGAAATTCTCGAAGGAATTCCCGGAGACATTCCCGGAGATTTTCCTGGAGAAACTCCTAGAAAAATTCTCGGGGAAATCAAGCCTGGAGAAATTCTTGAAAAAATCCTGTGGAAAATCCCGGAGCAATTCATGGAATAATTCCCGGAGGAACTCATGGAGGTATTCCTGGGAAAATTCTCTGAGGAAACCCGGAAGAATTCCTGAAAAACTCCTGGAGAAAATTTTCAGAAAAAATCCTCGGGAAGTTACCGAAGGAATTCCTGAAGGAATCTCCGCAGGAGTTCGTGATGTGGGTCCTAGAGGAAATCCTGAAAAAAAAATCCGTAAGAATTCCCGGAGACATTTCCAGAAGAATTCCTAGAGAAATTCGCGGAGAAAATCCTGGATAATTCCCGGAAGAGCTCCTGTACAAATTCCCGGAGACATTCTCGGAAGAAAAAACGAAGCAATATTGTGGGGTGGCAGAATTTATCTGCAGGGGGTCAAAGACGGTGTAGTGAATAACCTAGCGAATAAATCACGAATCAAAGACTCAACTATCAAACAGTTTTTAGCTTTGTTGAAGACGGCATCGTTCTATCTTATCAGGATTTTGAGATATAGAGGTTTAAAGATTTTTGGCCCTGGTGCGCTAGGTGGACAACTCTCGAACCAAAGACGCCATTGCCAGATAGTTCTTAGCCTGCTGAACAACTTTGCTGGAAACGGCATGCTTGTACTTCATTAGGGTATTAAGATATACGTGTTTGAATTTTTCAGACACAATGCGCCACCTAGCGGATAAATCCCAAACCAAAGACTTTACTATCAGATAGTTCAGAGCTTGCTGAAGAATTTTGCCGAAGACAGCATCATTCTATCTTATCAGGTTTCTGAGATATGAGGGTTTGAACATTTTTGACACTGGTGCCACCTAGCGTCCGAATCGCGAACCAAAGTCGCTGTTGCCAGTTAGTTCTTACCCTGCTGAACAAATTGACCGAAGACACTATGCTTCTACCTCATCGGGATCTTGAGATATATGTTGCGCAAAGTATGTGACCAATTTTGGTACCCCAAGACAATCCGGAATAACTCCGGAACCATGTGGATCAGGCACCCTTGTCCCCGGTATCATAAACTAGAAGAGTTTTTCGGGAAGATGTGAAAATTTTATCAAAATCCATCGAAAAACAAAAAAGTTATGACCGTTTTTGTGCTTTTTCGAAGGTGGAAAATGTACGTTGGCTTGATAAAGGTTAAAAGAGGGAATTTTGTGCATAAATTAAATCTTGGGTTTGATGAGAAAATCTATTTTGCGAAAACAGGTCGTGCTCATGGGTATTTGAAATGGGACCAAGAGGGTTTCCAGAAAGTTCCCTGTGAGCCCAAAAAGGGGGTTCCAAGTGGCTTCAGAGGATTTCATGAGCCTTTTAAGTGCGTTACAAGGGGTTTCACGAGCGTTTCAAGGTACTTCTGAGGCATTTCTGCGAGTTTCAGGGGATTATAAGAAAGTTTTAAGGGCGTTCATAGAGGTTCTGTTTAATAGCATTTCAGATGTGTTTCAATGAGATTTTGGAACCCTCTAAGGGCGTTCCAAGTAGTTCCAGGGGCATTTCAAATTGATTATTATGATTACAAGGGAACAACGAATTTCATAGCGCCACCTTCATGCTTCAAAAGCACTGTACTGTATACGTAGCTGAGCTAGCCGATGTATACTACACCTTAGAGTACATTCCCACTCTTCCACCTGAGCACTACTTCATTTTTACCGACAGTCTAAGTTCTCTGGAGGCTTTTCGGTCAATGATTGCTTTGACCAAACGCTCATACACCATCACCATAGCTTGGATTCCTTCACATTGCTCGATTCCGGGTAATGAGAAAGCGGACTCACTGGCTAAGGTGGGCGCTAGCGAATGCGATATTTATGAGCGTCAAATCTCCTTCAACGAAATTTTTGCATTGGCCCGTCAGGAGACCTTGATCAGCTGGCAACACGCATGGAGAGATGGGTAGATGGTTACACTCCATCATTCCACAGGTGTCAAAGAAGCCATGGTTCAAAGGGTTGGATTTATGCCGCAATTTCATTCGTGTAATGCGTCGGCTGATGTCCAACCACTATTTGTTGAACGCACATACCTTCCGTATTGGGCTCTCAGAAAGCAATCTCTGTGTGGCGTGGCTTACCAGGATATCGAACATGTTGTGTGGGGATGCAATGAGTATCGTGAGGTCAGATCTGAGCTGCATGATATTTTCCGGGTCCGAGGAAAACAACAGAAACCCGTTAGAGAAGTGTTGGCAGGACTTGATTTGGAATACATAAACCTGATTTACCAGTTTTTGAAACGTGTTGATGTCAGAGTTTGATGTAGTACGTTCCTTGTTTTCGTTGTCCGCCTTTTGGTTTTGTTGTTCGCCCCTGTCTGTCGTCGCCCCCCTTTCGGTTGTCCTCTTCTTCTCGTTGTCTACCGATAAAGTCCTTTCTTTTTGATTCCATTATAGATGTGGACAATTTGTCCCATCAATGTTTTTAGAATAAGTTAGCAAATAATTTGTTTTTCAACCCATAAAAAGGGCATTTCAACGGGATTATGAGAGCTTCAAACCGTTTCAAGGGTTTTTGCAAAGGAGTTGCTGAAAATCTTTTGAAACTTTCTGAAATTGCCTCCGAAATCCCCTAAAGCCCACATAGACGCCATGTAACTCTAAAACTTCCAGATATGCCTTCCAAGTCCCCCTTAAACCCCATTGGACTCCATTAAACGCTTCGGAGTTCTTCCGAATTCGCCAAAAACGCATTCATAACGCCTCTGAATTCAATCGAAAATGTTCAGAAAATTCCTGAAATGCTTCACGAATCCCTCTGCATGGATCCCAGGTAACGTACCTGAGACCCTTTGAAACCCCCGAAACACTTGCGCAACGCCTCTGAAATTCGCTGAAAAAGCTCCGAAACATCTTGAAATGCCTCTAAAATCCCCCTCGAAACCCCCGGACCCCCTGTAACACTCCTAGGAACCATCGAAATGCTCTAAAAGTTCATGAAATGCCTCCGAAATCCCCCTGAAACCCCCTCTGACCAAATATAACGCTCCTGAGAACCTCCGAAATCCCTTCCCTTTTAGATGAAAGATCTCGAGTTATTGGAAGAATTTGAGAAATCCTTGAAAAAATAAATTTTAATCCACCGTTAGTCTTACTGTTGGCCACTACCACCAGCACCACGCTTACACTGAGTACTACATGCGAGATTTTTTCAGCGTGTTGTACAAAATACAAAAGCACATTCACTAGAGGGTTAAATGAATCGTTAACGAAATCCCTGAAGAAACCCTTGGAGGAAGTCCTTAGTGGAATTTTTGAAGGAATGTTTGGAAAAGTACTTGATTGAAATTGTTGAAAGAATGTCGTGAAGAAAATTTCACGAAAATTTCAGGATCACTTTATGAAATCACTAAATAAATTTAGTGAGTATCTTAAGATTCCTTGATGAATATTTGAAAAAAAAGAGCAGAAGACATCTTTCTAGAAAATCTAAAAGGAATTCTTCACCTTCAGGTATCTATAATGTAATTCTTAAAGAATTGGAAAACAATCCTGAAAAAAGAATCTCAAAGAGGCACTGATGCAATGCAATTCTTAACCACTTTTTTGAAAGAATTTCTAATGGGGGCATTCATAAACCACGTTGACCAAAATGTATCTTTCTCAGATCCATTTCCCTCGCCTTTCATAGACTTTTGGTCATACAAAATTTTGAAAATTTGTATGCATAGACTTTGGACAAACCCCGTCCTCCCTCTAAAAGCCTCTACGTGGCCTCAAATGAATTCTCGTAAAAATTCCTCAACAAATCATTGAGGGAGTTCCAATGATATGTACTCCTCAAAATAATTGTTCACGCAGATAAAAGCATGGTAAAATCAAAAATATTTCAGGTAAACTCAAATAAATTGTCAATTTGTTCTGGCAACAATAATAAAACTGTTTGGAGCAAATCGAACGTCACATTTGAAGCAAATTAAATCCATTTTTGAAACAAACATGCATCTTCTGACAGGTTATGTTAGAAACAAATGTAAAAATTTTGTTTTTTTTTTGTGTCAGGTCGGCCCTACGGAAATATTTGTTTTCCAATTAATTTTACAAAATCATTTTCTTCTCTAGGAAAACCCACTTCCCGCGTGGCACTTTCAATGCCAGCATCATGTAGATAACATGCACTCTCAATGGGATTTCGTGGAAACTTTTGGTGAAACTTGACTTTTTTTGCAAGAGGAAATCTTGTTTGGTGCTGCAGCTGGAACTTGAGAGTTTTGTTTATGATCTCGACGGCGAAACGGGGGGCTCTTCAATGGGTATTGTAGAAATCAATATGTAATTGAGTTAGTTTTAAAAATAAATATTTTATTTTTAAAAAATTTATCAGTTTACCGAATAAACATGAATATTTTTGTTTCAAACAAACGAAATTTGTCTCCGTGTTAAAAATTCATAGGGGGAACTTCTGTTTTTTTGTTTTCTTTTAGTTCCTACAGAATTTTAAAAGTATTTTCAGGGGACCCGCATGCGGCAAGGTAGGCCTACTGCTCATCTTTTGTGAGTGTGTGAGTGTGACTGGCAACGCGACCAGAAGCCTGGTCGAATCCTGCTTGGAAATCGGTTTATTTTGCCGATGGGGATGGCCCGCGAAATCGCATTGTGTTGTTTGGGAAGGCCCGCTCGATGCATGGTAGGTAGGCGTAGTTTGTTCGAGTTTGACGTGCCTGCACCCTCCCTGAGTATTTTAGTACGTATCCTTGGGGAAATTTTAAAAATCCTGAAGGAATTATTGGAAGAAAAACTAAAAAAAAATATGAGAGAACGCCTTGAAGAATTCTTGGAGTTTTTTTTTATTTCAGAAGTTTCTGAAGAAACCCTTGAAGAAATTCCTGAAAAAAATCTTTGGAGAATTCTACAGCAATCCTTGATTGATAAATGAATTCTTGAATGATAATGCCTAAAAACGGTGGAGTAATTCCTAAAATTCCCAAAGGAATATTGTTGGAAGTATTTATGGCAATCGAAGATGCAAAAATAGTCATATGAAATGCTTATGCGTCTAATGATGCAACCCACGAGATAAAAATGCATTTTTCTGCTGCAAATTCGGGCTCCGTAAACAGCATAAGTCCCGTAGTGTAGTTTTCAACGAGAAAACTACTACAAAATGTTTAATGATGACTATGACATCAATGGCCAATTCTTCTAGCTTGAGGAGGGCATGCCATAAAGAGGCGCTGTAGCACTATAAAGTAATCCAAAATTGTACACACCAGATGCATATTTATCAAATTAGCTTTGAAAATCCATGATCGCATATAGTTTACGTCCTGGAATCCTTCTCCACTCGGGCGTATCTCGCCATAACAAAATATAAGGCGTTTCCCGAGATGTGAGACTATAAAACCGGACAATAGCAGAAGGCACCCCCAAGGCATAGTAGGTACGTGGTACTCGTATCACGTATGCAAAATAATATGTTCACACTCAGTAGCTCACATCAAACGCACTCTGCCCCTGTTCTGTATTACGATTTTCGACCCTAATAAATATGAATGCAAATAAGATTCTGCGGAAGTTTTTATTACTTTCCCAGAAGGGAGTTGTGGGATCAGTTGAACGTGAAGCAAGAACAAGGGTGACTCTTGGACTCAGTCAATCGGAATGCACATACATAAGTGGTAACGATTATGGCCCATGGCACGGGTTAATACTTGTGGCCGACCCACAAGTTGATCTCATTTCCATGAAATTAATTTTAATGCTCCTAAATCTTCGACGAGTGGTTCTCGCCTGGAGTGCGTGGTAAACTTTAAACAATGATCATTCAAAACATGGAGCGAGTGTTTGGGCCCAACACTTGTTCAGAGTTTTAGGTTGATTTGAATCGACGACACTTGTCACATATGTTATTGCTGCCCGTTCTAGAATTGATTTAGTTCGGTCGTAAACGAGTGTTTGTATTTCGACTTCCGTTCGATCGCCTATGGGAAAGTGAAAACTGTGAAGTGCGAACTGACGAGAGCAATTAATTCAACTGCCTCACGCTGGAGATTCGAGGAAGTGCTACGTAATATTAAATGTGGATGAAAAATACGCTATTCAATTTACAAATCCTCTCGTGGATTTGTGGGTATATCAATGGAAACTACAACAACGCTGAATCGAAAATTACGTGAGCAGACTAACAACAGAGGTGAACCGCATTAAGATAAGCAAAGATTTGACGGTAAATTTTTGAGGTGACGACACATACAATAACTTGATTAATAATTCGAACGACGAACATAAGGACTACGACACAGAGATTAGGTAATTATAATTAAAAGTACTGTAAACCTGGGGGGAAGTTGATCACTTTTCCTCTGTTTTAATAAAATCAGTTGGTACAATGCATATGATTCTAAACAAACATTTTTAAACCATGTACTGAGTGGACAAGTTTCAATTTCCGTAAACGAAATTTATACCAGAAACTGCTACATTTTGCAAAAAATGTTCAAATGGCCAAATTTGAAAACTTTCAATCCGGGGTGCAGTTGATCATCCAAAGCATCAAAGCATTCCAAGATCGGAAATTTATTACGACTTAAATATTAACGCGCACTGAAATGGTAAAATTTAGCAATAGCCAGAGCGTTAATGATTAATCATAAATTTAATCATGATTAATGATTAATGATTAAGATTAATCAAAATCATTAATCCTAATCACAATAAAATCTTATTTAATCATTAATCTTAATCACACTGTTTTTGCAATCTAATCATTAATCAGTAATCATAATCATAAGAAAAAATATTAATCAATCATTAATCATTCATTACCAAAAATAATTCATCATATAAAATTTATGATCCAATTTAAATTGGTTCAAATGCTGTTCTAAATAATATAATTTATGATTCTTTTTTCAAAAATCTCCCGGACATAGTTACCTTTTACTTTCGAAACTTCAAAAACATGTTAAACAATAAAAATATTTTAATCATTTCCAGTTTTTTGTGATTGATTAATCATGATTAATCATGATTTTTAATCAATGAGCCATTTGAATCATTAATCATAATCACAGATAAAACCAATTTTAATCATTAATCATAATCTTTAATCATCCTAAAAATCAAATTAATCATTAATCATAATCAATAATCACCAAAATTGGAATTTTGATCACCAATGATTAATCATGATTAAAATTATTGTTAATCATGAACGCTCTGGCAATAGCCAATATCTCACAGAAATAATATTAGAAACTATCAAAGTCTTTGATAACAGAGAGATGTTCCTTCTTTTTTCATCTGCATAAAAAACTATTGAAAAATATCCATAGGATTGCAAGTTATTCAACTAAAACCGAAATTTTTATTGCTTCACTCATACAAAGTGTTTGGCAATTTTGATGAAGTTTATTGCTAATTTCTAATTTTTAATTGAGCGATAATATAGCTGCCAATTTATTACTACTTACTTACTTTCAATCCTGGGCATCCACGGTGGTGAAGAGGGCCGAATTGAAAGATTCCCATATACTGGGCGATTGCCAGCCATCGCCTTGACCTGTGGCCAGGTCAAATTTCTGTCGACTTGCTTGATTTCGTTGTTGAGGCTGCGCCGCCATGAGCCTCTGGGTCTGCCTTTGCTGCGATTTCCTGATGCTGAGTTCCAGTCTAACGCTTGTTTGCAGATTTCGATTCCGCCCCTGCGTAGAGTGTTTTCGCTTTCGCTCCCGAATTTCTGTCGCTATCGGCTTTTGATGACATCGACGATGGAGGTCAACGTTGGAGATCCAATAGTGAGGCCACTAGCGTTGGGCAATTTTAAATCGATGTTCGATTAATCGATTTTTCGAATCGAGTTTGACGCCCAACAAAATCGACAGAAGCGATTTTTTACATTCGATTTTCTTTCGATTCATAAATATTAAATTTTAATTTATCTTCAGAATGAATTGTCTCAACGTCCGACACAGGGTCGTAAAATCATTGGCGTAGCTAGGATTTTTTCTGGAGGGAGCCCAGGGAGGGGGATGGGGTGTTCAGACTTGAGATTTTAAGCGACATGGGTGTCCGATATGTGGATATGCAAATAGGCATTGCAGTTTTGAGGAATCAAAATTATTGTTTTAGATTTGTTTCTAGTTTCGTAATCTATACATGCGTATAAACAATTCCTTCAGGAATTTTTACATAGCTTGCTGCAGTGATTTCATCTTTAATTATCCCAGAGATTTGTCCTGGAATATCTTTAAAGGTTCCTCCAGTGATTGTTTAAGAGGTTTCTTTCGGGAATTTCTCCAGAGATTCTTCAAGGTATTTCTGCAGATATTCCATCAGAGATTTCATCAAGGATTTCTACATCCAGTTCTATCGCAGCTGCCGTCGGATACAGTCGACAGCAAATGTGCGCTTTGCCGCTCGTTTTTTATTTGCCATCACATTGTGCTGTATAGGCAATCGGTACCGTGCTTTGTTTCCCGGTCGTTCACCGTTGGTACGTTCTGTGCTATCGAGATGTGCGAGCTAATTAACACTGCACAATTTCGTTTCCCGCCGGGTAGCCCTCGACCGTCATGGGCGGAGATAGCGATTTTTCTAAAATCGTTGGAGACGGATTTGCTGCTAATCGAAACAGCTTACAAGACAGGGAAGGATCGTTCGCTGTTTTTGAAGTTCTCGACTATGGATGCGATGATGGAATGTTTGAGAAACAACCCGCAACCTAGGAAGTTTGTTTACTCAAATGGAGTGACAGTGGAGGTGCGTATGTGCATCGCTGGGGCAAACATACAGTTCGTTCGAGTTTTTGATTTGCCGCCGGAGCTGAGCGATAAGTGTCTGTCGTCGGTACTAGGAAAATACGGGAAAGTGGAACAAGTGGTCCGCGAAAAATTTCCCGCGGACTCGGGGCTTGGACACATCTTCAACGGCGTACGTGGCGTACACATCGATGTGGAGGGCGAAATACCACCAGAAATTGATGTTGGAAAGTGGAAAGGGCGCATTTTTTACGATGGCCTAAAAGATGTTTGCTTTTTCTGTCGAGCGGTAGGCCACCGCAGGGATACCTGTCCCCAACGCAAGACTCGGAAACAGCAGGCGAAGAAACCAGATCAGGAACCCCTTTCATATGCTGCTGTGGTTTCAACGGAAGACGCGATTTCATCAGTTCACAAAACATCGGACGTAGAAATAATTGAAGTTCTGGAAGACAACGATCAGCCGCCGAATGAGCTAGATGAAGAAGTGGGAGAAATGGTCGTTCGTGAATGTGAAGCTGGGTCGGAAGATGAATGGCGCCCGATGACACAGAAGGAAAAGTTGGAGGAGGTGGCGAAGGCTATCAAAGAAGTGATGGGAAACCCGACGGCCGATCAACGTAGAGCTCAGTTTGCTGCATCCGGCTCGAGCTCAGGTTCCGGCCCACGTGTCAAGAAGAAATGTGCTCAAAGAACCTTTTATTAGATTTTTTCAATTGTATTTTAGAATAAAAAATATTCTTTAAGACTATCGGCTCCGTAAAGTTTTTGTAAAACATATGAGCCTTAAATAAACGAGCTAGAAAAAAAGGATTTCTACATATATTCCATCCAGAATTCCATCCAAGTATTCTTTCAATAATTCGTCCAGAAATTACTGCAGACAAGGATTTCTTCAAATTTTTATCCTGAGATTCCTATAGAAATTCGTTAAGAAAGTTCTCGTGAGATTCCCTAAGGAATTCCTCATAGGATTGCTTCCGGGATTCATCATGGGGTTTCTTTTTCAAATTTCTCAAAGATTCCTCCAGGGATTGCCCCGGGAATTCCTTCCGTGATTTTTTCAGGAACAAATTCTAGTATTATTTTGAAAATGCCTCCGAGAACTTTCAGGAATTGCCTCCGAGAACCTTTTGGAATTCCTCCTGGAACTCTTCCTGACACTCCTCCAGGAATTAATTAATCTAAGACTTCCTCCAGGAACTGTTTAGAGATTCCTCTTGGGATTGCTTTCAAGCTTCCTCCTGGGGTTTCGTCAGGAACTGCTACAGAGATTGCTCCCAAAGTGGCTCTGCGTACTTATTTTGGAATTCCTTCAGAATTTCCTTTGGAATTTCAGCGATTTCTTCAGAAATTCCTCTTAGAATTCCCTCAGAATTTGATCCTTCAATATCTTCAGGAATTCTTCCTGGGGTTCCTCCAAGAATTCCTCCAGAAATTTCTCCAGGATTCCTCTGGAAATTCCTACATGGATTCCTCTAAAAATTTTTACAGGGGTTCATCAGGGAAATCCTACAGGTATTCCTCTTGAGATACCTCAAGAAATTCCTCTAGAGATTTCTCAAGGAATTTCTCTAGAGATTCCTCCATGAATTCCTACACGCATGTATCCAGGAATTTCTCCAGGGGTTCCTCTAGGAAATCTTCTTGGGATTGCATTCCTCCAGGAACTTCTTTAGGTCTTCGAGGGGGGAAGGGGAGGGGGGTCTGAGAATAAAAGTCTACATAGTTTATGGACAGCGCCCTACGCCAATTTCTCCAAAAAATCCGACAGGGATTCCTTCAGAAATGCCCCCAAGAATTCCTCCCGAAATTTATCCAGGAATTATTATAGGTATTCTTCCAGGCATTCCTCCAGGATTTCATCCAGGCATTTCTCCAGGGACTCTTCCGGAAATTCCACCAAGAACTACTTCAGGGATTCCTCCAGGAATTCTCCCAGGAATTGATCCAGGAATTCCTTCGGAAATTCCCACAGCAATTCCTCCAGGATTTTTTTCAGGCAATCATTCATGGATTCCTTCAGAAACTCTTTCAGGAATTTATTCAGGAATTCCTCTAGAATTTTTTCCAGGGATTCCTCCAGGAATTTCTCTGGGAACTCCTCTAGGAATTTCTCTAGGAATAACTTCAGAAATTTCTCCAGGGATTCCTCTTAAGATTCTTCCAGAGATTCCTTCAGCAATTTTTCCGACGATTCCTCCTGAAATTCTCCCAAGAATTCCTCCAGAAATAGTTCTCGAAGAATTCCCTAATTTTTTTTTCATAAATTTCTCCGGGGACTCCTCCCAGAATTCCTCTAGAGATTTCTCCCTAGATTCATTCAGGGGTTTTTCCAAGAATTTCGCTACGAATTAGTCCAGAAGATCTCCAGGCATTGCCAAGAAGTCCTCCAGGAGTTCTTCCAAGATTTTTCCAGAAATTTCTAAAGATTCTTCCAGGAATTTCTCAAGATGTTTTTGCTCCAAGGAATCCTCCCAGATTTCCTCTAGGAAGTCCTCTAGGAGTTCATTCAGGGATTCCTTCAAGATTTCTTCCACAAAATGCATTCATCCAAGAATTTCTCCAGGGATTCCTCCAGCAAATTCTCCTGGAATTCCTCTAGGGGTTTCTTCAGGGTTTCCTTCGGGTATTCCTGCAAGAATTCCTCCATGAATTTCTTTAGGAATTCCTCCACGGATTCATCCAGGAATTCCTCCAGGGACGGTTCGATGTACAATCTAAATTTATGATATTAAATTTATTTAGGCAAATAAATCATCCCATGAACTTGAACTCCAAGCTGTAAACAGATCATTTTATGGTTTTGCAACATTTTATAAAATCGGATCGATGTGAAAACATCGATTCAAAGCATTCGATTAAATCGATGAATCGATTCTGCTGGTCGGATTCGAATCGATTCACAAAAATCAATGTCTCAGTCAAACTTGCCCAATGCGCCACCATGCACGTATTATATACCGCAGGCATCTATTGATGAAGACCTGCAGCCGTTGCGTGTTCTCCACTGATACACACCAGGTTTCACTGGTGTATAGCAGCACAGATTTCACGTTCGAGTTAAAAAAATCGGATTTTGGAGCGTCGACTAGGGTAAATGTACCAATAGTGGTGCTATTAGTAGCTCCTTGTAGAAAAATAATTGAATAAAATTGATAATACCACGAAATAAAAAGTCTGAAAACGTTAATCGGTAGTTTTTCACTTAAATTTGCTAGGAAAAATGTGAAAACCATTGTTTATTTACGTTTTTGCTAATAAATCACTTGCACCAACTATAGGTACACGGTTCCTATTATGGAGGTAAAATTTAACATTGGTTCCTATAGTGGCGCATCCCATTGAATTCTTATGGAACCCACCACTATAGGAACACTACCACCACTATAGGTGCAAAGGAGCAATACATTTAAGGAAAATAATTGTTTAAAATAGGTTTTTCGGCAAATCCTGAACACAAAACTGAATTAATGTTATTAATTAGTTATGATGCATCTATTAAAAATGTCATTTGCAAGCTTTTTGTTCGAAATAGTGCTAAATTGGCACTACCACCACTATTGGTACTACCTCCACTAAGGGAGCTTTTACCCTAATCTGGTTGATTTTCCATACATTTCTTAAACTCACAAAAGCAGCCCTCGGCCTCGCCTTCTTCATCCGCGCACCTTTGTCAATCTTGGTGCCGCCATCGGCCGCCATTTGGCATCTTGGTAGCTTTCAACATTCTTCACTGATTGCCCAGTTACCGTAAAGCTGGAAGGGTTGACCGTGTTTACATCGAACGATTTGGTCTTGTTGACGTTGATGGTAAGACCTGCCGCTGAGGAGCTATTAGCAAGATCATCGAGCTTGCTCTGCATATCAGAGCGCCGTTGAGCTAGGAGAGCAACGTCATCAATCAGTTCGAAGTCATTTAGGTGCTCCATGGTCATGGGTTGCCACAGAAATCCACGATTTGGTTTACGATCAATTGCACCAACCAGGATCTCGTCGAATATGATGAGGAACAGTAGCGGTGATAGGATACATGCTTGCCTCACTCTAGTAACGACCCGGATAGGATCGGACAAAACACCGTTGTACAGTACTCTGCACGAAAATGCCCTATACTGTGCTTCAATGAGGCCGATGATTTTCTCAGGAAGACCCTTGCGCCTGAGGGCTTCCCACATGTTTCCGTGATTGAGACGGTCGAAAGCTTTTTCGTAATCAATGAACACCAGGTAGAGAGACTCTTGGAATTCATCGATTTGCTCCAGAATGATACGGAGCGTGACAATATGGTCCACACAGGATAGTCCGGCACGGAATCCTGCTTGCTGTCGTCGGAGAGTTGCGCCTATCTTCTCCTGTAACCGGCTGAGGATCACTTTGCAGAGGACGATCCACAGTAACATGGTGCCCCGCCAACTATCGCAAACAGTCAGGTCATCCTTTTTGGGTACCTTTAAGACGCCTTGCATCCAGTCGGCCGGAAATGTCGCGGTTTCCCATATGTTGGGGAATAATTGATGCAGTAGTTGTGCGGATACTACGGGGTCAGCTTTGAGCATCTCAGCTGATATGCGATCGACCCCTGTTCGATTTCATGCTACGGATGACTGTTTCTATCTCCTGCACTGATAGAGCTTCAGTGTTGACACGGGTAATGCGTCGAACCCTTGGTGGATCATGCTGAGGTGTTGATGGCGTGACCGACACTTGTGCTCGAACCAGCGTTTCAACTGTCCAGACGTGTCTTTCACGGGCATCGTAGCATTCATCTTGGTCCCACTAAGGTGACGTGAGACATCGTAGAGGAGACGAATGTCACCTGTGTTAGCGGCTTTCTCGCCTTCGTCGGCAAGGGAGTCCGCTTACGCTCTTTTGTGCCGGCTACATGAGCCTTTCACTTCCTTCTCGAGAGCCAAATTGCGCTGACGGGCTACGGCTTTGGCTCCTCGTGTTTTTGCTCGCTCTATCGTAGCTTTGGTGTTCCTTCGCTCCTCTATCTTCCTCTAGGTATCATCTGTGATCTACTGCTTTCTTCAGGTGCGTAAGTCACCCAAATTTTTCTCACCGGTGGCGATGAAGGCGTTCTTGATTACGCTCCATTGATCTTCTACGCTTCCACCTTCTGGGATATTCGCAACACGGTTCTCTAGCTGCTCGACGAAGGACCTTTTCACCGCAGCGTCTTCCAGTCAGCGTGTATTGAACCGGCGCCCGATTTTGTCCTCCTGTCGATGGATTCTACAATGCGCAGTCGGATCTCGCCGATTAGGAGATGATGGTCGGAAGCAATGTCGGCTCCGAAATTTATTGAACAAACTAAATTTGATGACTCTGAAAATTTGAATAAGTTTTCAAAATTCCTACAGCTGGTGTAATTTTTTGTTAAAACTAAAATAAAATTTAAAGTTACAGAATGACCCACACTAAACGCCTAAAGGTAGGCAATTTCTTAAAAAATCATCTTACCTTCGTAAATATATGCTAAACAAAACTTATAGGTTAAAACTTGTTAAAATCAATTTTAACTCAAAGCTATGTGCAATAAGCTTAGCATAAATGAATAAAAGTGTATTGTGGGTCATCTGATAAACAATGCGTTGATTAGACGCGATTTTTTGAAATAAGTACAGTATTTTTACCGAGTTTCAATACACATCCAACAAAGTTGATATTGTCATGCAAAAAAAAAATCCTTGCAAATCGAGAATTGGGTGCAACCGTAACCACTGCACAAACTTGGCAGGATTAGACTCATTTCAATCACAGCATAAAAAGAGCACCAACGATTAATAATAATCAAATATTAACGTAGAAAGCACCAAATGCCACACAATTTATTATTTTCCGATCAAAACATTATTGGCTCAACACTAGCGTTAATGGTAATTGCTGAATGTTTTATCGTAGAAATAAGCAATTCCATACAAGTAACAGCAGACCATACGCACATCCTTCATTGTTTTCCCAGTACTGTAAGTTACCATCCTGTTGGGCCAAATAAAGATGTCATTCACTGACAGGATCTGGTGAGATAAAAAAAACTTCATTTGATGTCCGATAGCTACTTGGCCAAAAAACGAAACCCATTATCAAAGTCTATTGGGCCGAATGAGCGTAAACATTTTATCGTCCCAGACCGGCAGTAAAAGTGTGTGTCCTTCCAGCGACGCACATGTCACTTGCTATACCTAACTATAGTGCCAGTGGAAAAATCCCTCTCGCACAGTAGTGAGTCAAGATGATACCCATAATGAGCTCAGCAGGAGAGACCGTTTATCCCACACCCCATTCAGCATGAGCCGGTCAACCCTCAATCCACCCCTCGTTTTGCACCAGGAAAAAAAAGCCAGCATACTAGTGGGATTGGCCAGGACACTCAGAAGTCAAGCAGACATTCCAGACAAGAATAGATGCAACTGCGAGGAGATTTTTTTACCAACAGACTCACGCTTCTGGAGTAAAACAATAAAATGTGATTTTGCCAAATTGGATATCAGGTTTACGTTCTATTCATGCGGACGATCGATTGGAATTTGGAGACCGTCGACCCTAATTTCGAGACGAATTGAATCGATTTTTTAAGCAAAAAAAACTAGTTTTTATTTGATTTGGTTATGCTGACATAATACTAGACATACGTTTGTTACATTTGTCGTGAAAATAGAATGAGACATACTAAATTCGACAGCATTTAAAAAGATTAAACCCTCTCAAACCCACACCCTCGTAGATTTTGCTCCACATTAATTATTATAATTTTGAACATGTAAAGCATTCGGGAGAACCCGAATAACTGAAACGGTGAAGATATGTACTGTCGGAGGCAACCATGACCCGAAAGGACCTGAATCAGTTGGAATATTACTTCCCCACGGCGCCTATTAACCCACTTATCTACCCTCGGAATCAGCTTGTGGATCCACCTTTCTTTGGTGGAACTGTCTCGCGCGTGTTGCTATTTGACCATGGAGGCCAATATGGCATTCCTGTGTATGCCTCTTCTACCGCACATTTCGAAGCATTCTATGCCACACCCAATAAGGATACTGATAAGCAACATACCAGTGAGGACGCAGAGCGCATCGTTTGACACGGTACCTTCAAGTACTTTCCAGCTTACCATGATAGCTTTCGGTACTTAGCGCCGTGCCACAAGCCGGGCCGCTATACCTTAGTATGGAAGAAACGACACTAGTCAGAAGCTTGCGCTTACTCTTGCAGGCATAAACAACGTGGCTACCGATGGCAAGCTTTTTTTTCCTTCTAAACCATAGGGGGAAAATCTGCTCAACAAACACCCTAACAGGAAGGTTAGGGTAGTGTGGGGTTAAGGTTGCCTTCTACAACAGTAGTAAAAGCCAGGACTACTCTCTTCTCGGCCCACTAAAACACATTCCTATGGTCGCCAAATCCTTCTTCTCTCCGGAACCACCAAGAAGGCAGTGCTTCAGAGAGGGGCTAGTGTACATCGCACCCTCAAGGTTAGCTGCGTACCCTGCAGCACCGAACATCGATGACTCGCTTTGGAGAGTCCATCACGGTAGCATGCTGGCGCTTAACCAGTTTCCCGAGTGGTCCTCACCACTCCCTTTGTCCTCGGAAGGCGGGCAGGGTCAACCCCGCCCGCGCCCAACTGCTTGGCAGACATCAAGAACTGATGCCCACGTGCAACCCGATCTGACCTGCTGAAGGCAAGGGTATCACTACCCCCCAGGCCCTATCAGCTGCACCAGAAGGTTGCTGACAGCAGGGTCTCCACCAGCCCCGACCCTTGCCGGGGACCCCTTTCCAACCGCGGGCTCGGATCCAACCTAGTGGACCGACGCCACGACAGCACCACTACCGGGACTTCCTCTCCGCGGCCACTTAATCGCTGTAAGGGTCGGTCTCGACCGCAGGGCACCGGTATGACCTACGAAGCCGACTCCGAACCCCTGGACCACCTCTTGTAGTGCATCTGAACTAGCTATTCTGCGAGTCCACGCGCCATCTCCTCTGTAGCTCCCAGATGATATGGGTGATAGCCGTTGAAACGGCGTTCCAGCCAAACTCATCCCTACACATCCTCTGGACCAAAATGTCCGGAGTTGTGTCCTCCCCGCATGTGGCAAGCATGCGGTCATGCGTTGTGCGAAAACGCGAGCACACGAACAAAACGTGTTCCGCCGTTTTCTCTAAACCATTGGAGAATCCGCATGCCCGAAACGTATCTACACCGTGTCGGAAGCAACCATGACCTGAAAGGACCTGTGTCAGGTGGAATATAACTTCCTTATGGCGCCTGTTAATCCAACTGTCTACCCTCGGTATCAACCTATGGGTCCACCTTCCTTTGGTGGAACTGTCCCACGCGCGCTGCCATTTGACCATAGAGGCCATCCTGGCAGTCCTGCGTATGCCTCTTGTGCCGCGCATTTCGAAACACTCCATGTCCTCACTGATAAGGATGCCGATAGGCACCATACCAGTAATGACGCAGAGAGCGTCGTGTGACACGGTACGGTACGCGCTAGCAACCCTCTAGCACATTAGCCTGTAAGTACTCTCCAGCTTCCGCCAGTAGCATTTAGTACTTAGCGCAGTGACCCACGCCGGGCCGCCATACCTAAGTATGGACGTAGCAACACTAGCCAGAAGCTTACGCTTACTGGTGTACACCGCAGAGCTATTGGACATCATCCAGGACAGTGCCGCAATAGCTGTGGAGACTCTTTTACAGGCATAATCGACGTGGCTACCGAAGGTAAGCTTATCGTCGATCATCACGCCCAAGTGCTTGACAGAGCGCTTTGACAAGATAGTGCACTCTCCTACACTGATCTCCGTCTGCTGCGCCGACTGCATGTTGTTAACAACCGTCACCTCTGTCTTGTGGTGAGCCAGCTCCAATTTCCTGGACCGCATCCACGCCTCCACAACCTTGATCGAGTGGTTGGTAGTCAACTTCATCTCCTCGATCGTTTCACCGTAGACTTCGAGCGTAATATCGTCGGCAAATACGACAATCACCACTCCCACTGGGTACTCTAACCTCAACACCTCGTCGTACATGACATTCCATAACACCGGACCCAGGATGAAAGTACTTCCGACCCACCTCCGTGTCGTAAACTAGTACACGATTCTGAAAGTAGCTTTTGGCTCAAGTGCTTTCTCGGCAGTTTTTTGTAACCGACAAGATAGCGTCTACGGTGGACCTCCCCTTCCGGAAACCGTACTGGTTGCTCGAAAGACCATTTTCGCCCTCGGTGAACCTCAACATTCTATTGAGAATGATCTTTTCGAGCACCTTCCCCGCCGTGTCAATCAAGCATATTGCGGCACCAACATTTCAAAAGGGCGTAACTGCATTTGGAAGTAATACCTTCTTTCAAAGCTGTAGGTCGTACTGCCTCCCTTACACTCAAACCACCGTGGTTGTCGGAAAGAGGAGAGTTTTTCCCATCTGGTACTTGTTGTGAAAAACATGGAAATCATAACACATGATCCACAGCTTTAAAAGAAGGTGATGATTCCAAAAGCAGTTACGCCCTTTTGAAATGTTGGTGTCGATTGGTCTATATGCCGACGGGTCTCCGGGTGGTTTCCCCGCCTTTGGCAATAGTACCAGGCTCTGCCTCTTCTAAGCTTCTGGGAAAACTCTCGTCCAGGCATTTCTGCATAGCAGACCTGAACATCTCGGGAGCCTCTGCAATAGCTACTTTTAAGGCCAGGTTTGGAACTCCGTCCGGACCTGGGGCCTTACCTACGCTAAGGGACTTTGCTATCCCCGCAAGTTCCACATCGGTGACCCTCTCCTCATCGCCAGCCCCAGTCCCCGGCTGTCCTACGAAAGGAGGCCAAGGACTAGGATCATGATGCGGAAAAAGCCCCTCGATGATCTCCTCCAACATCTCTGTAGATTGCTCTGTAGGAGCCATTACATCTCTCGTCTTGGCCATAACGATCCTGTAGGCGTCACCCCACGGGTTCGTATTGGCACGCTGACAGAGACCCTCAAAGCAGGCCTTTTTGCTTGCTCTTAAGCGTGGCTTTTGCAGCGGCGAACACCACCCGCCGTTCGTTTCGCTCTTCCTCTGATCGTGCTCGCTGCATCCACCGCCAGTGAATCAAAATTCAACCATCGCGCAACAATAACGACAATGTCGCAACCTGAATTTGTTGCGACATTCTACCCAATGCGACATAGGTTTGTCCCAACTTGAACAGAATAGGACAAAGATCGTGCACCACGAGTTTAGAGATTTTTAAGCCTTGCATTGTGATTTTCGAGCGGTAACTTGGAGTAGGTAAACACTGCAATGCTGCTGAAGATGTATCATCAAAAAGTTTCGATTTTGGGTTAGTAATAATTGATTATTCACGAGTTGAAAAGTACGCAACAAATTCAGCTTCCGTTTTGTCTGCAACAAAAAAATTTCGATATCATGTCATTATCTGTCACCGGTTGGGATAAAGAGTAATCGCCGCGTCTTCTTTGTTGCTTGTTTTGTGCCTCTTTTGTCTGACAATTCTCTTCACTGTCCACGCCTAGCCCGTAGGCAGGCGCGGCGCAAGTCCGCAATTGCGTCGGTCCACCAGTAAGCTGGTGGCCTCCCATTTCTAGGGTGGACTCGCCTAGGCATGGTCGCATCACACGCACGTGAGAGCACCGCTGCCAGCTCGTCGCCGTCTATACCGATTAAGTTTCGCTCACGGCGGAGCGCCTCCCTAAATACCCCTTCGTCGAAGTATGATGTCTTCCACCTGCGAGGGCTTGGCCTTGGCCTAGCCGCCTCTTCTTCTATCCGCTGTCTGCTGTTATTGTAGTCGATACTGTAGCGAACCGCCAGGTGGTCGCTGTGAGTGTAGCCATCATCTACTCTCCAGTTCGAACTACTTGTTAAGCCAGGACTACAAAAGGTCACGTCAATAATTGACTCCGCTCCGTTTCGACTAAAGGTACTCTTGGTACCGACATTGGCCAAGTCGACATCTAAGATGGCCAGTGTTTCTAGCAGGATCTGACCCCGCTGGTTCATGAAACGGCTTCCCCATTCCACGGCCCAGGTATTAAAGTCACCCGCTATTACCACCGGCCTTCGCCCTGTTAACACGGTCGTTAAGCGGTCCAGCATTTGCGTGAACTGCTCGATCGGCCACCGCGGAGGCGCATAACAACTACAGAAGAAGACCCCGTTTACTTTGGCGACCACGAAGCCCTCATAGGTAGTAGACACCAGCTCCTGGACGGGGTATTTACCCGTCGTCCATATCGCCACAATTTTTCTGGTCCCATCCGCGACCTAGTTGCCGTTGCTGGCGGGTACTCGGTATGGGTCCGATATAATGGCGATATCCGTCTCCCACTCAGAAACCGCCTGACAAAGCAGTTGCTGAACCGCATCACAGTGGTTCAGGTTCAGCTGCGTTACCTGCACTGTGATTTATTGTTCACTGCGGCTTTCTTGAAGGCCGGGCACCTTGGACCACCCATCGGATGTCTGTTGTTCGAGGATTTCCCGGTACAGATCATGCAGATGGGCGGACTCGTGCAGCTTTGGGCCTTATGACCTTCAGCGCCGCATCGCCTGCACAGTTTGCGCCTGTCGGGGCCTTTGCAGTCCCACGACTTGTGTCCTGGTTCCAGACACCTGAAGCAAACCTCTGGTGGCTCGTGGAATGTCAGGTGACATACACACTAGTATGGGACACGCTTGTATGGAAAAAATAAATCCTCGCTCCAGTCGACTTTTTGGATCCCATTTAGGTCCCATATGAACTGTACAAAATTTCAGCGCAATCGGTGAAACTATAATTTAGCGCAAGCGGTTCAAAGTTTACATAGGATTTACTATGGGAAAAGTTACACTTTCTAACAAAAAATCCCAGAGGTCACCCCTTGTCTCGTTAATTCAAATCGATCAACGCTTCTTGTAGAAAAATCATTTATGAAACTTTCCTTCGAAGACCGCAAAACAATTGGATGCTTGTGGAAAATGTTATTGATTTATTACCGTTTAGTGATCCGACGAACGGCTTTTTGTTTTGTTTTATCAGCAGCACTGTAGCTGCTGCCTTGGCTGCTGCTGTTTCTGGGTGTGGTGATGCCACCCGCAACCCCATGCAGCAACGGCAGCAGCAGTGCTGCTGATAAAATAAAACAAAAAGCCGTTCGTTGGATCACTAATCGGTAATAAATCAATAACTTTTTCTACAAGCCACCAATTGTTTTGCGGTCTTCGAAGGAAAGTTTCATAAATGAATTTTCTACAAGAAGCGTTGATCGATTTGAATTAACGAGACAAGGGACGACCTCTGAGAATTTTTGTCTGAAAGTGTAACTTTTCCCATAGTAAATCCTATGAAAACTTTGAACCGCTTGCGCTAAATTATAGTTTCACCGATTGCGCTCAAATTTTGCACAGTTCATATGAGACCTAAATGGAATCGAAAAAGTCAACTGGAGCGAGAATTTGATGTTTGTCCCATACTAATACCCACCAACCCACCTTTATGCTCCCTACTTTAACGGACTTTTTGACGTCCGCCACAGGTAGCTGAACCAAAGCTATCTGTGTCCCTGCTGGCCCTTTCCATAGCTTAACGGCTGCGACGGCCACCTGCACATCGCACTGTTGCCGCAGTGCCGTGACGAGCTCTTCCACTTCGGTGATCTCATCAATGTCCTTGACCTTCAGAGTCGCCTCATGTGTCAGAGCCCTCACCTGCACACCCTCACCAAGGACCTCTTCTGCCAGCCTCTTATAGGCGGCGCCCTTGTGCTCCTTTTGGCGCTTCAGCTCGTACGCCGGCTCCAAGACCCTCAAGCTTGGCGTCGCTTCGCATCATCTTCAAGACGTCCGAGTACTTGGACTGTTCCGTCTTGATGACGATCGCGTCGCCTTTCTCGCGCTTGGCACCTGCCCTCCTACGCCTTGGCTTGGCGTCCAGCGCTACTACCTGCGGATTCGCCTTCTTCTTCCTCTTCCGCTCTACCTTCGTCCAAGGGGGGTCCTCCCCTTGGATTGCCTGCTCTGTGGCTGTTGAGGGCCCACCAGCGGTCGCAACCTCTTGTTCCCATCGTTCCGGGACGGGCCAGCCTTTTCAGGCCCACCCTTCCCAGCTTTCTGGGAACCCTGGCTGGGGTCCGACCTTCCGGCATTATTACCGACTTTCGGGGTAATGATTCGCCTGGCCTTGCGGGCACCGCCAGACAGCTCCTCGCTTGACGGTTGCCTTGCCCGCTTCTGCCTTTGCTTGCCCCGTTTGTCGCGAGCAGTCGCTTCCGCCTTATTCGGACTTCTTGCGAAGGAGAAGGCCTCCGTTTGGGTAAACTTCGGCACTTTCTCAATTGCAGGCTCCGCTGCTGCAGCAGTCAGCAACGCGAGTGCTGCGTGCTTCTGCTTGGCATCGTCGATCAACGCCCTAAGTCGAAGCAAGGCCGTTTTCAGGTCCTTGCTTATGTTCGACTAAAATAGTGGACGCAAAGTCGATTATTTTGCCAAGCTGCTGCTCAGCCACCTCTATTGCGGACCGTCCTTTGGAATCTCGGTTGACGGCCCTCAACAACCACGCTCCGTCCATAACCTCCACCGGCTGGCTTGCCGGGAAGGGGACTGGAGCACCCACGCTTGAGCTGCGTACGCAACTCCCAGCGCCTATCTCCTCACTTCTCCTTATCGGAGATCTCATCAACCCGCTTCTTGCGAAGGGATTGATCCCACCACTATTTCCACCTAGATATTGATTTTGTTTATTTGACTTCATGATTAAATCCCACGAGTAGCACGGGAAAGAATGTCCACCACGCCCTGCATTAACGCGGTAAGGGACAGCTTACTGTGGGGGGGTGCCCAGGTACCCCACAGGCTCCGTTAAAGATCGAGCATCTTTTTCACCCCATCGATCACTCATTCCTCAGCACGGGTCGCTTGACACCTTGAATTGGGGTTAGTAGTCCTATTCTTAGCCGGCGACTACCATCGTCGCCTTGATCAAACGTATCAGTTTATCCGGGAATCCGTATTCGTGCATAATCTGCCATAGCTGGTCTCGAGCGATTGTATCATACGCCGATTTATTGCTAACTTAGAGAAAACTTTCCGTTTTCGGTAGAACGAAAACCTACCGCAGCTGTCAGACTACTGATTTTCGCTGAAAAATCATCGATCTACTCAAGCGATGCCTTAGTCTTGGATACGACGCCGATGATGATTGTTTGTTGTGGGTTTTCAGACCAGTTCATTTTACAAGCATAAATTAGTAAAATTTCACGGTGATCATTCCCGATCAATGCTTTGATTTGGTCTTAAGAGTCAATGATAAGATGATTTTAATGGCTGCGGTGACTACCGCACAGTGGATATTTTTCTAAATATTCGCAGTAAAATCGAAAAACAAGTGATGTGTTATCAATGGTTAAGTTTAGACAAACTTCTTGATGTTCAGGATGTTCTATGATATTTAATAGTGCTTCAAACCCCATTTCTACCTTCATAATAGGGAAGTAGGTTCGCAAAAAAAAATGCCGGAGACAGAGTTCCCTTCTATCAAGCGGATGATTTTATACAACTATTTTTCATTTGGGGTCATATCAGACCCTATGCGTTAACGCGTAGCGGAGCTCGGAGACAATTGGCTGCATTGTTTACATGTCAGTAGATTTTGACTCGTGAAATTTCTAGAAGTTGTATTCCGAAAGGTGTTTTTACACAAACAGTTACTTGACTTACAATGGGAATGGGAAGTACGTGGGCAAACCGATCCGAAATTAATCAACCACACTGTATAGCCACTCCAGCACCCCTGCTATGGAAAAAATATTCATATTTACAAACTGCTCAATTATAAAACACAAATAAAATCAGCTCGCTGTATCAATCAGCAAACAAAAACAATTCCCCACCGATGAGTGAGTGAGTGAGTGAATGGCAATAACCCCTAATTAGCAAACATATTGAAACTTTGTTGCAGCCGAGCGTGGAAAAAGGTGCTAAACTGCTGATGGAGAAATATTTTCAGCTCTAATTTCTGCGTTTGACTATGGATGTAACTCCGGGAACAGGTGCTTACCGGTTAGCGAGACTTTCAGATTATGCTGAAGAGAAGAAAAATGATGATAACTTGTATGATGGAATACTGCATAACGAGACAATTGTATTTGATGAGAAAACTTTCACTTTGAATAAGTCAATCATTGCTACAAGAGCGATCGATTCCGGCTTATCAGCAAGATCATATTGATAGCTCATCACATGCACGAATGGTGATTTGATTGCCACATACATTTATTTGTGTGATTAACCGGAGTTAACCTATGGTCTAGATTTTTATATATGACATGTGTTGTAGATAGTATTAATTATACCAAACGATGTTGTGTCCTTGGATACGATGAACTGTCCTTCAAGACTTGATGTAAGGACATTAGTATGTATGTAGACCGCAGCGTTGTTCTGCGCAGCGTTGCTAGGATTTTCGAAGCTCAACTGGTCAAAAATCGGAAATCCTCAATTATCAGTTGTAAAAGAGCTCTACCTAACAATTACATCACGATAGACCTCTCATGTCCCCGGCTTGCAGTTTGCGCAGTAAAATATGTACTCGAATTGCTGGATTGGCAAAAATCGCTTGCGAACAGGTGGATCAATGAACTGTATAAGTAAGCAAATTGTATGCGCAAGGGCGTAGCCAGCTTTTCGTTCAGGGGGGGGGGGGCAAGCCCCCTTAGCAAATTTGTACCTAGTACGTTCATAACTAAACGCAATATGATGAAATTGGATATAATAATATTATATTCTAAAGACATTATTTAACCCTTCAGCAGTCACTCTGTAGTACTTTGCGCAATACGTTATAAAGAGATCTACAAAAATCAACGTGTTTCTGGTAGCGGTGACCAATTCCTGGAAGATTAGGGATTCTTATTTACTCGTACATTATTTTGCTCTGATTTTTTTGTTAATATCTACAAAACATTCAGGAGAAATTATAGCTGAACTCTTTTGAGGACTAGCTAAGAATTTCTTAGTTCCTGTATAAATCCTTTTCAAATTGTCTTCCAATACTATTCACTGAAAAAAATCTTCCAGAAAATCTCGAAAAATTAAAAAAAAAATCATCAGGTAATCCTGGAGAAGTTCTTGGGTACTTCACTGAAAAGATGATAGAAGGATTTCGGAAATTTTCGACGGAACTCCTAAATGAATTCTCAAAGCGAACCTGAGAGAAAAGCCTGAAGAAATCATCCATGATGAATTTATGGAGCAATCCCTGGAAAACTTTCTGGATAAATCCCTGAAGAAACACATGGATTAATTCCTGGAGCAATTCCTACAGAAGCCTTGTAGAATCCCTGTAAAAAATCCCAGAGGAATTCCCGGAGGAATCCCTGGAAGAATTCTAGATGTATACCTGAAGGAATTCCTGTATTAATTATAAGAGGAATACCTAGAAAAATATCTGAAGAGATCTCATGAGGAAATCCTAGAAGAAATCCTAGATTAATTCCTGGAGGATTCCTTGTACGAAATTCTGGAGAAATTCATGGAGGAATTCTGGGATGTATCCATAGAAAAATTTCAAAAGAAATCTCTTGAGGAATTCCTAGTGGAAATATTTGAGAAATTTCAGATGGAATCTTTGGAGAAATTCTTCAAGAAATGCCTGAAGGAATTCCTGGAAGAATCACTAAAGCAATTCCTGGGAAAATTTCTAGAGAGAATCTTGGAGGAATGCCTGGAGAAACTTCTGAACAAATTCTTGGCGTAATTCCTGAAAGAATTCTTGGATGAGATCCAGAAAGAATTCCTGGAGAAATTTTCTGGATGAATTCTTGGAGTAATCTCTAGAAAAAATCCAGGAGAAATCTCCAAAGCATTTCTGGGAGGAATTGCTGGAGAATTTCTGAAAAAATCCCTTGAGAAATTCCACTAGGATTTCCTGGAAGAACCCTTGGAGGAATTTCTGGAGGATTCCCTGGAGTAATCTGTGGGAATATCTCTGGAGAAATCCTTGGAGAAATCTCTGAAGCAAACCCTGGACGAATCTCTGGCAGAACTCCTGGAGGAATGTCTGGAGGAAAACCTGAAAAATTCCTGAAAGTAGTCCTGGTGAAATTTCTGGAAGAATCTCTGAATAAATCCTTAGAGGATTTCCTGAGGAATTCTTGACATAATTTCTGTAGGATGTCCAGGAGCAATTGCTGGAGGAATTCTTGATGAAATTTCTGGTGTTTTTCCTGGAGAAATTCCTGGATAAAATCCTGGATGAATGGCTGGAGGAATTCCTAGAAACAATTTTCGAAAGAATTACTGGATGAGTTTCTAGAGGAATCTCCAGAGGAATTCTGGAAGATTTATATTTATTTTTCTGTAATTTTTCTATTTCTGAACAATATCCATTGAGAAATTTCTGGAGTAATTTCTAACGGAATTTCTGATAAAATCCTCGAAGGAAAATCTGAGGGAATCCTTGAAGGAATTTGTGGAGAAATCGCTGAAGGAATACCTAAGGGAACCCATGATAAATTCACGAAGAGGAATACCTTCTTGGAAGAACTTCTTGGAAAGAGACGAACCAGCCAGGGGCTTCTATATTCTTCTGATATAGCTTAATCAATCAACTACCTGGAATAATTTCTGAAGAAATCCATAGAGAATTTCCAGGAAGAATCCTTGGAAGAACTTTTGGAGGATTTCCCAATGGTATCTTCGAGGGATTTCCTGGAGGAATCCATAAGAAAATCCCTGAAAAAACCGTGGAAAAATTTATGGAAAAATCTCAGGAGTAATTCCTGAAGCAATCCCTGATGGAATATCCAGAGAAATTTTTGGAGAAATGCCTGGAAGAATCCCTAGAGGAATTGCTGACACAGTTTCTAAAGGATGCAATTCCTGTGGTATTTCCTGGAGAAGTTCCTGGATAAAATCCTGGATGAATGCCCGTGGGAGTTCCTAGAGGAATTTCTAGAGGAATTCATGAAAGAATCACTGGATAAGTTTTTAGAGGAATCTCCAGAGGAATTCTGGGAGTTGTCTCTCTCTCTTCTTGGCGTAACGTCCTCATTGGGACAAAGCCTGCTTCTCAGCTTAGTGTTCTATGAGCACTTCCACAGTTATTAACTGAGAGCTTCCTCTGCCAATGACCATTTTGCATGCGTATATCGTGTGGCAGGCACGAAAATACTCTATATATGCCCAAGGAAGTCAAGGAAATTTCCTTTACGAAAAGATCCTGGACCGACCGGGAATCGAACCCGTCACCCTCAGCATGGTCATGCTAAATACCCGTGCGTTTACCGCCTCGGCTATATGGGCCCCCTCTGGGAGTTGTATATTATTTTTATATTTCTGAGAAAATCCTGGAGGAATTTCTAGCGAAATTTTTGGAAGAATTCCTATTGAAATTTTCGAAAGAATTCCTGAAGAAATCCCTGGAGAAATCCTTGAAGGGATTTGTGAAGAAATCCCTGGGGAAATCTCTAGAGGAATTCCTGGAGGAGTATCTGGAGGAATCCATGAAAAATTCCTGAAGGTATTCCTGGCGAATTTCCCGGAAAAGGTTCTTATGAAAACCCTAGCGGATTTGCTGGAAAAAAGGAATTTCTGGAGGATTTTCTGGAAGAATGTTCAAAGGAATCCTGGAGGAATCCCTGAGAAAATCTCTGGAGGAATTCGTGGAGAAATCCCTGAAGCAATTCATGAAGGAATCTCAGGAGAAATTCTTAGATAAATGCCTGGAGAAGTCCGTGCAAAATTCTTGAGGGCAATCTTGGAAAATTTCCTAGAGAAATTGCTGACATAATTTCTGAAGGATGTCCAGAAACAATTCCCGGATCAATCCCTAGAGAAATTGTTGGAGGAATTCCTGAAGAAATTCTAGGGGTATTTTCTGGAGAATCACCTAGAGGAGTTCCTGGATAAAGTCCTGGAGGAATGCCTGAAGGAATCCCTGGAGGAATTCCTTTGGGAATTCGTGGAGGAATCTTTGGAGGAATTCTTGCATTAATTACTGGATGGATTGCTAGGGGAATCTGTAGATGAACTCTGAGAGAAACTTCTGAAAAAATGCCCTGCAAAATTCCTGGAGGAATTCCTCGAGGAGACCCTGGAGAAATTCCTGGATGGAATTCTGGAGGAATACTGCAAGGATTTCTGAAGGAATCTTCTGGAAGAATTAGGAGGAATTTCTGGAGGAGTCCCTGAAACAATTCCTGGGGGAATAACTGGTGGAATTCCTGGAGGGATCGCTTAAGGACAAATGTCTTGAAATCCCGCTTCAACAATGCATCAGAACTTCAGACGCAAAAATCTCAAGAAGCAAGCTTCAAACAACAGTGCATTTTATTATTCTGCTCTTGCTCTTGTAATAAGCTTCAAATAAAAAGAACAGGTATGCTGGTTTTGTTTACGAAGAGTTTTGTGCTCTCGAAATCGTGAGTAGGTACCAAAGTCGGCCATTGTGGCGGCATTTTGGGATTCTAACAAGTCTGTCCTTAAATCAATCTTGGCGAAATCTCTGCAAAAATCCAAGGAAGAATCCCTGAAAAAATGCCAGGAAACCTTGCTGGAAGATGGAAGTAAAATTACTGGTGGAATTCCTGGGAGGATTCTCTGAAGTAATTTTTAGAAAATCTTTGGAGGAATTCCTGTAGGAGTATCTGAAAAAAATCCTTGGAGGTATTCCTTAAGGATTTCCTGAATAAATTACTGTAGGGATTCCTGGTTATATTTTTGGAAGAATCTCGGAAGCAATAACTGGAGGAACCACTGGAGGAATGCATGGAGGAAGTCCTGAGGGATTTTTGGTGAAATCTCTGAAAAAAATCTTGTAGGGATTCTTCAAGGGATCCTTGGAGGATATCCTAGAGAAATTTCTGTAGGAATCTCCACAGGAACTCCTAGAGAAATATCTAGAGGAATTTCTGGCGGAATTTATGGGGGAATCTCTAGATATATTCCTGGACGAGTTTTTAGAGAAATCCCTGCAGGAATTCCCAGAGGAATCCTTGAAAAAACAACCTAAAGGAATTCATAAAAAAATACGTGGATTAATCTAGTGAGGATGATGATGATGATGATGATGATTGTGTACCCACCATCAGCGCAAGGATTACCTATGGCTGCAGAGTCATACCAGAAGGGAATGATCTACCTGATGGTTTGTTGTAGCAGGGTAAGCTAAATTCACTGGAAACCTTCGGAAGACAACACGATGGTTGTTATCTCGTGACAAAGTCTGGCCACCCCACGAACATTTGTCCAGAAACCAGTTCATTTAACTTCCTTAGGCTACCCCTCCCAAAATCCCATGTATCATGTAATTTAAATATAATTAATTATATAGTTGACCAATTACCTGATTTTACCTGAAATAATAAATATTATTATGATATATAATTACAACTTTATTTACCTGAACAGCGCTGAAACAAATAGTTATTATATTAAAGTTATAGTTTAAATCAAGCGATAATATTAAAACAAATGGAGTATTAGTAGTGAAAATACAAGAATAAAACAAAACATTAAAAAAAACAAATTTTGGTCTTGTAATTTTCCTGCATTTAAATTATTCGAGCTGGAGAATTACGAAATCAAAATTTGTTATGGTAGATCTTACGCCGTAACGCACCATTAGAAGGTGATCTACCCACGTTATGGGTACACGTGGATTAATCTAGTGAGGAATACAAAAAATAATTCCTGAAGAAATCGCAGATGGAATTCTTGGAGAAATTTTGAAGGAATCCTTAGAAGAGTTCCTGAAGAAACTCCAGAAGGTATCTCGGAAGCAATTTCAAGAGGAATTCCTAAGGGAATCCCTAAACAGTTCCTGGAGCAAGTACTGATTAATTCCTGGAGGCGTTACTGAAGGAATCCTAAGAAGAGTTCCTGGGAGAATCTTTGGAGGAATTTTTAAAATAAGTTGTTCCAGAAATAATCACAGAAGTAATTCCCGAGTTAAGAACTGCAGAATTTCTTGGAGGAATCCATGGAGGATTTTTTCCTCCCCTGTTGGGGAAATTAAGCCACTGTGTCCAATAAGCTGAACTTTTGTGGCATGGAGGATTCCTAGAGGAATGTCTGTAGGGATTAACGGAGGAATCTCTAGAAATACTCCTGAAGGAATCTCTAGAAGAATTCCTGGAGGTATTTCTGGAGGATTCTCTGGAGGCATTTCTGAAGGAACCCCTGGATGAGTTTTAAGGGGAATCTCTGCAGCAATTCACAGAGGAATCCCTGGAATAATTCCTGGAGGAATCCCTTGAGAAATTCCTGGAAGAATCCTAGGAAGAATTCTTGAAGAAGTTGCAGAAGCGATTCTTAGAGGTATTCCTAAGAGAATCCATAAACAGTCCCTGTAGGATGTACTGGATTAATTCTTAATTCCTGGAGGAGTCCCTGACAGAATTCCAAGAGGAATTCCTGAAGGAATTCTAAAAAGTGTGGAGTTGTTCCTGAAAGAAACACAGAAGAAATTCCCGGATGAATCCCTGGAGGAATTCTTGAAGGAAAACCTAGAGGAATTTCTGAAAAAATCCCATGAGGAATCCTGGAAGCAATCCCATGAGAAAATCCTTAGGGAATTCCAGGAAGCTTTCTTAACTAATTCTGCAGAATTTCTGTAGGTAAAAAATTGAAATCCATGTCACAAAAATTTTTGGACAAAAGGAACTCCTGGATTAATTTTTAGCTAATCTCTGGTAAAATTCTGGTATTCCTGTTGATATACTTCGAATTATTCCAGTTTCTGCTGACGGGTATCCCTGGAGAAATTCCAGGAGGAATTATCGAAAAAAGCACTGGAGCAATTACTGAAGGAACTGCTATAGATAGCCAAAGAGAAATTTTCGGAAGAATGTCTGGTGAAACCCATAGAGGAATTCTTGAAAAACTCTCTGGAGCAATCAATGATGGAATCATTGAAGGAAGCTATGGAATGATTCCTGGAGGCGTTCGTCGATGCATCCTTGCACATGTAAAATTGTTTGAAGGAATCGTGGACTGAATTCTTGAAGCATTTCTTGGAACAAACCCTGAAACCATCACTTTCGGAACCCTGCACGAAGAAGAAACTCCTGGAGAAGCCTCTTTTGGAATTTCTGAAAAAATCCCTGAAAAGTTCCTGAATACATGCTTAAAGGAATTTCTTGAGGTTCCTTGAAAGAACTCCTAAAGAAATCCCAGGTATTTTGCTCTTAGCATGACGTTTGTTTAAATTTAGAAGTGAAAATGCGTATAGCAGTAGCACATAACTGCACTCTATAGTAGCATATGGTTCTACAAGGTCGTACCGGAATCGGTTCCGGTATATCTTGAATATTTGGCATGCTGTTTTTGTATTCCATGAATGAACATCACAAAATTTAGCCATTCAACCAAGCTTGTTTTTTGGTAAAATTTAATGATAAGATTGTAGTGGTTCTCTTGGAGAAATACTTGGCGAAATGTCCCGTGGTTCTCGACTAAAAAAGTATAATTGTGGATAAAAACCTTAATTATTTGAATAGATTATTTTTCGTGATATTTTTTCTGGAACTCTGAAATATAGATAATCTTTGAGTTGGCTCGATATTAAAAAATAAATCTAGTGGCCAGGGGGGGGGGGCACGGCCCCCCCCCTGCCCCCCTCTGGCTACGCCTATGATACACCAGTCGCGACTTGAACAACCGGTCGTCGTCGTCGCCAGTCCATTGGTAATGAAACACGATACGCGTTCAATCACCATGCAAAAATGACGAAGAAATTGCCATCATATTGTCTCAAATTGGAACAAATCGTCCTGTCTGTGCTGGCTGTTGTTGACTTGGATCGGTTGGCAAGCGGAGAAGAAGCCAACAACAAAGAAAGGAACTCCTCTCCTAATCCTTGGGCAGATTTTTATCAATCGAGATAGGAAGCTCATAAATTTCACCCAATAAATATAGTTTTTCCCTTGTCGGGTGACTCCGTAGTGTTTCCCTCCCACATATGGCCCGTATGCGTATGTCTGATGGTCGACGAACGGCCTGTGCCTTATTGTACGAGGGAAGGCCAATCGAAGGATGGCCGGAAAACATCACCCTCAATCGCAGTCTTTTAATCAGAATGTGGTGTTTTTTATTATGCTACTTTATGTTCGGACTAGGTGGATTTAAGTTGTTTGATTTTATTGTTTTGTTCGGCCACTTCGATCAGTTTGTTGAATTCTATCTGTTGAAAAACTGGGATTTGTATAAAATTTATTTCAAAATATGTGAGTACCTTTTTATAGCTTTCAACAACAGCCTACTGATATGATTTAATGCAAAATTTGTTGCCTACATCATTTAATTCTAGAAGACATTGATGACAATTCTTTTGAGAAAGTCTTGGGGTTATACCAGAAAATTCTCCAGTGAAGGCATTCCTAGCGGCACCTGGTCCGTCCATCGTGCTCTCTGCACTTCAGGCCTCCTTGTGACAACCGGATCATTGGCGAACGCTAACTTTGCAGAGTTGTTATCCGTCATTCTTCCAACATGTCCTGCTCATCCTATCCTTACGGCCTTGGCAATTTTCTTGATGCTGGGTTCGCCGTAGAATGAAGCAAGCTCGTTGTTCATCCTTCTCCGCTACACACCGATTTCCTGCACACCACCGATCTACTTGAGATCGCATCACATCCGTTGAAATCGCTGACTGCCTGCAGCAGTTCGATCATAATTCATGTCTCATGTCCGTAGAGACGTAGAGATCACCTATCCGGTCTTAAAAGCGTTTTGTACAGGGCATTATGGGAAATTTTGTATGAAGCGTAACACTGCGCTAGACCTCCATTTCCTTCTTACTTACTTGATATTTGATGAGCTACAACTCGTAGCGGTGAGTCTACGCCGAATGAAACAATCGTATCAACTGGTCTCGGTACTGGGCTAATCGCTTCCAGTTACTCGGAACGTTTAGAGTACGCAATCCTTAAGGTCTTCTCAAATGCGACGGCCCCTTCTCGATTTTTTACTGAATTTGGTTTAGTTTGTCATTTTCCGGCATGTGAACTACGTGCCCAGCCCACCGCAGTCTGCCGTGTTTTATTCGCTTCACTATATACTTGATACAATTCGTAGTCCATGCGACGCAACCAGATGCAGTCCTTTAGTCTACCGAAGAATATTGCTTGCAGCACTTTACGTTCGAAGACTCCAAAGGCTCTTCAATCAATTTTTCTTAACGTCCGATTCAGGGTCGCATAAAGCAGCCGAAAGAATGAGAGTACTGTACAACATGAGTTTAAGCTACGTAACGTTCCAGAAATACCTCTATCTATTCGTACAGTGATTTCTCTAGGCTTCCTTTATGGATTCCTCCCGATATTTCTTCAATAATCTTCCCTTAGAATACTCCAGGCAGTCCTGATGGAGTTGTACATACAAGAAATTTCTACAGAGATTGATCCAGCAACTTCTGCTTGAATTTTCTTGGAATTCTTCTAAGGATTCCTCTAAAACTGTTTATTAGGATTTCTTCAGGAATTTCTGGTGGATTTATTTTTTTTCCTGTAGGGGTACACAACCACTGCGACCATTAATTGATCTATTGTGGTAAGACCCAGTTGCTTTATGCAGTACATTAGTACACTCACTAGTATTAAGAACTAGCTATTGTTTTTTTAGGCCTGCATTTTACCCCAGTCTGGAATAGCTTCCAAAATGAAAGCCACTACCTTCTTGGGATTTATATTCCACCAGATATCTCGGGGATGCATCCACCGAAATAACGTTCTCTCCTCTTAAAAAGAAAACTACACTCACAAAGTAGATGTTCCGAGGTTTCAGAGTTGAAATCACAGAACCGACATTTTTCTGATTGAATCTTCTTGAGCTTCAATAGAAAGTGTCGAGTTGGGCAGTGCCCGGTTAACAATCCTGTGTACACACTTAATTCGCGTTTACTACGTTTCAGTAGTGTGTTCGTGTTTTTCACGCTTGGCACGATGAATCTCTTTGACTGGGATATTCCAGGTGCAGTATGCCAGTTTGCTCCTACGCTCTGTTTCTCCCAATTTTTTAGCTCCATCGATAGAGCACTTGATGATACTCCACAGAAGGGTTCCGGTCCATACAAGGCACCCAGAGATCCCTCCCTAGCTAGCTGGTCCGCAATTTCGTTGCCTGCAATTCCACAATGACCTGGTACCCAGAATAACTTTACATTATTCTTTCCAGCCAGTTCCTTTAGTAGTGTAATGCACTCCTATACCAGCTTAGAATAAAATTCAAATGTGCATACTGCCTTTAACCCTAAAAGGGATACCTGGGGTCCATTGGACCCCAAGCGCCTTTCAGAGCTCGTCTTTGATGAATCACACTCAGCGAGGTGACGAAACTGAGGCCATGAAGGTATCCCTTTTAGGGTTAAAGCTGCCGAACTGTCTGGAAAGATATAGATATTCGCATGTCTATATTTTCTTTTAAGACAGATGGCAGCGCATTCCAAAATAGCTTGAATTTCAGCTTGGAACACCGTTTGCCATTTGCCCATTGGTATGGAGAGTTTAGTCCTGGGTCCATATACTCCAGCCCCAGCTCTATCACTCATTTTCGATCCATCCGTATAGAATTCAATAGATCCTGGTCGAACCGTTGGTCCTCCTGATTCCCATTGATGATCGGAGCTTTGTATGGTATATCTAAGATGAATTTTGGCTCCATCCAGTCTTCATTTTGTATTACTAGTAGATTTACAGTAACATTGGTTAAGATTTCCATATGTTCTGTTAGATCGCCTTCTAAGATGTTCTTGTATCTTTTTAACTTCAAGGCACTTTTCTTCGCCTCTAGTTGCACAAATTGGTGCAAGGGTAGCAGATGCATTAAGGCATCTAGTGTTGACCCAGGAGTATTTCGAATAGCTCCTGTTATTGACAATGTTACTAAACGTTGAAGTTTAGCCAGCGCACGTTGGGCTGTTTTGGTTTTAGGCCACAAGACTAGAGAGGCATAAGAGACTTTGGGTCTAACAATTGCCAGGTAGATCCAATGAACTATTCTGGGTTTTAGCCCCTACTTTCCCCCAATCACTCTACGACAGGCCCAAAGAGCAACTGTTGCCTTGTTTACTACATGCTCTTGATGTTCACTCCAGTCTCATGGAATTCCTCCAGGCGCTTATATTGGTCTTCATACAGGAATTTTGGCTAGGATTTCTCAAGCAACTCCTGCTGCGATTTTTCCAGCAATTTCTTTTCTACTCTAAAAATTCTCATTATGGTACCTTCTGGAATTCTACTAGGAAAGTTCTTCCGGAAGATCTCCCTGAGATTTTTCTATAAAACCCCTTCGTTGATTCTTCCATACATTTCTTCAAGGATATATCCAGGACTTTCTACAGAGGTTCTTCCAGAAATTCCACAGGGGATTTCCCAAAGAACTTCTATTGACCTTCTTCCTTAAATCAAAGCTGGAATTCTTCAAGCAATTCCCATTAGGATTCCTCCAGAAATACTTTTATGGATTTCTCCTGGCATACTTTTTTGCTGCAATACTTTCGGGAAATCTTCCTGAGATTTCTCCAGAAATTCCTCCTGCGGTTCCATCAGGGTTTCCTCCAGCATACTTCTACCGATTCTTTCAAGGAGAATTGTAGGTATTCCTCCAGGAATTTGTTAGAGGAATTTCTCTTAAGATACTCCTGGCATTGCTGATTCTAGGGTTTCTTTTAAAATACTTCTATGATAGCTCCCGGGGTTCTAGGAAATCCTCCAGATATTCCAGTTGTGACTGCTCAAGCAATTCCAGCTATTCTTCCTCCATAAATTCTAACTGTGGTACTTCAGAAATTATGCACGGATTCTTCTAGAGCTTTCTCCTGGCTTTTTTGCTGAGACTTTTCCAGGCAATCTTCCTGGAGTTTTTGCAGAAATTCCTTTAGTTGTTCCATCAGGGATTTCTCCAAGGACTCATCCAGGAATTCTTCCAGATTTTATCCAAAGAAAATCCTCATACAATTCCTACATAAGCTCTTTTTGGCCTTTCTCAAAGAATACCTCAAACAACTCCTCCTGTGATTCTTCCAGCAATTCCTCCAGAAATTCTTACTATGATGAGTCCAGAAATTTTTCCTAGTGATTTCTATACGAATTTATCCTAGCATTATGGCTGGAAATCTTCCTGTGATTCTTTAAGAAAATCCTTCTGTATTCTTCCATAATACCTCTACTGGTTCTTGCAGGGACTTCTCTAGGTATTCCAAGCATTTTTTCTTTGGATTCCCGTTGGCATTCCTGATGGCGTTTCCCTAGAAATTCCTGTACAGTTTTCTCCATCAATTCCTTCTAGGATTTCAGCTGAGGTTTCTACAATTATACATCCCATAATCTTTCTAAGAATACCTCCTGAGATTTTTCCTGTGATTTCTTCAGAAATTCTTCGGTGATTCCTCCAGGAATTTTTATCCAAGATATTTTGCCACGGATTCTCTCATAAATTTCCCATGGGATTCCTACAGGAACTCCTCTTGATTTTCATCCAGGAATTTCAGCTGGATTTCTCAAACTATTCCTGCTGTGGTTCTTCCAGCATTTCCTCCTAAGACTCCTCCAGTTACTTTTACTGTAATACCTCCCAGAATTCTTCTAGGGATTCTTCTAAGAATTTCTCCAGAGATTCCTTCAAAAACTTGCTGGGATCTCATAGGAGCCTTTCAGAACTACCTTCGGTGTGTCCTCGTAAATCCTAAAAAAATGTGGGATTTCTTCAAATATTTCTTGTTGGACTTCTCCAGGAACTCCTCACAACTTTCATCCAGGAACTCCTCCTAGGATTCCATAAGCGATTCCTGCTGCTTCTAATGTTTCAGGAATGCCTCCTAGGTTTCCTCCTGAAATTTTTAATGTGATACCTGCTGGAATTCCTCTAGAGATTTCTCTAGGAATTCTTGCCGGGATTATTCTAAAGCCTGTATCCGCAATAATCGGGACACAGAAATACAGCTATAACTCTGCAACATATACATTAAAATTGCTCAAATTTGGCCTAATAACATCTTAAGATGTGTTCATTTCACCTACAAAATTTCATGTGAATCGGAGTAGTACTTTTTGTTGTAGCAATGAGAGAGTAGAATGTGCGCCAATGAATTTTGTACAGACCCTAGTTTTGCTTGTTAGCGCTGTAACTTTTGAAATTTGCAATGGAAATGGCTGAAATTTTGAACACAAACCTCTCAATCTACATTTCTTGCATAGGCAAAATTTCAAAAAAATCGATGCACTATCAACAATTTTATAGTCGAAACATTTATTGGGACTGAATGTGATTTTAGTCCCTCCGAAATCAGTTAGTTAGCACCCTTCATTGTTTTGATTGTACTATTAAAAGTACTATACCAATAATTTTAAAATTTTGCGAGCAAAATATACACATAATGAACTACCTTCTGTCAAAATTTCATGAATATTAGCAGAGAAATTCAAAAGTTATGAATTGGTAAACATCGCACATGAAAAACACGAAAAAATTTCCCTTTATTTTTATTCCTGTTCGGGTTTGTCACTGCGACCAGTTTTTAGATCTATTGTGACATTACCCGTATCCTTAGTGTAGTGCATGTCGCATTACTCAATTGCCATTGAGGGGCAATAAAGTATCGATTTTGATACAGTTTTTGTTTTGTTTTCTTAGAAAACAAAACAAGAGAACTGATTTTGGTCATGCATCGGAAACCTAGCATCACCCTTGTTTTACTGCTAAATTCTCCCCAGTAGGACCCGGGTTTTAACATTAGCAGCAATATCATTCCAATAATGGAACAAGTGTTCAGCAATAAGGATTCTAGTATGTTCCTTGCGTACTAGCAATTTCCAGTCTTCGAAGAGTTAGTACATACATGGATCCCTAACCCAATTTGATTTCCTTTGCATTGAGTTTAGCCTCAGATGGTGAGGTTTTTAACTATATGCAAAGTAAAGTTGGTAAACTCAGTTTTATTCAAAAACTGGAAGTCTCCAAAACACCAGTAGTAAGGACTAAATACTATAATTCCTTGAATTACCAGAACACATATTCCAAAATTGAAAAATAGGACGACACTAGATTTCGGTTTGGTAGATCTAACACCGCAACGCAACCCAAAAAGGCGATCTACCCACGCTACGGAGCCCGTAGATCGAGCATCTTTTAAACCCCCTCAACCATTCATCCCTCAGCACGGGTCGCCTGACACCTTGGATTGGGGTTACCTGTTTGGTGGACTTTTACCCCCGGAACAGGTGGTCCGTAGTGCTATTCTAAGCCGGCAGCTACACGGGCAATTTCCCTAACACTAACACCTATCAACAGCAGTAGCTTTCAAACCAATTGATCAAAGTTGATGACATTTTTCAAGAAAGTGTATCTATAAGTATCATAACTGCTGACGAAATTTCATAATTATCATCATAGAACTTTAAACGGTAGCTTAAAAGAACCATCTATTATGCGGATGAATATTGGTCATGATAGTACAAAATGCTTAAAACCACGTCTGTTTGTTTTTCATCTACAGTTAAAAGTAATGCATCGATTTTGATGAAATTTGGCACAAATAATAAACATACACCAAAGAGTTCTCAGTCAATTATTTGGCCAATTTCACTAATTCATTGCAGAGCTACAGCCATACTTTTGTGTCCCGATTATTGCGGATACAGGCTTTAGGCAGTACTCTAGGATACTTCCATAAATGCCTTTGATTCTTCTAGTGATTTTTCTAAAGACTAATCCAAGAATTCATGGATTACTCTAGAAATTAATCATGGTTTTACACCTGGAACTCCTCTTGGCCTTCTTCAAGGAGTTCTACCTGAAGGAATCCCAATAGAAATATCAAGAGGAATCCTTAACGAATTTCGGGAATATTCGGGAATTTTCAGAGAAATCCTAGGAGGTATTACTAGAGAAATCTCTAGTGAAATGCTATAGGAATGTACGGGAAAAACTTGTAATTAATTAAAAGGCACAGAATTTTGCTTATTGACAAAATGAGAGATGAAATTGTGGAAAAAATCGCGTTCTGTTGGGATTCGAGAGCACTCGGCTCCGTATTTATTGCTAAACCGCAGTATGGCCATTTCTTTGAGGGTTCTTCAGGCATGGTTGTTTGTTTTTGGAAAATTTTACGGTAGTTTCATTGGAACCCAACACACATTTTAGCTTTATAGGAGAGGAACAAACCACTCTTAAGCAAAATTTAGTTGAGGACTGATATTCAACTAGTTCCGTTTCTTGGGAAGCAAATATTAATAGAATTGCTGACATTAACAAAACATACTCCTAAAAAATCGGCGGGAATATTCCCTGAGGAATGACCAAAACAATGTTTTGCCGAAAACACAAAGTTCTTGAATTATATTATAGCATAGCATCAGAATCCCGAAGAGAAAAATCGAAGTTCTGAATCCCGAAGAAAAAAAAAAAAACGAATGCTGTGGTCAAACCAAAAATGCAAATATGTATTCTGATTTTGCAATTCAGTAAGTATTTATAACTCTTGGGGGTGGAAGCTCAGGTAAAATATTATCTCCTGGGCGCCCATTTAAAACACCACCCCCGGCGAAGACTGGCGCTCGAGCCTAGCTATTTAGCACTGTAGTTGGAGGAAATGCCAATGCAGAACCCGTAGCTTCCGGGAAGGTAAGCCCAGCTTCCTGGGTTAGTGGGTTGGTGTCAGGCCCTGCGAGCCAGCCGTAAAAAAGACTAGCACCGGAAAATCAACAAGAGAAGAATGCGAACCGATACCAATGGCGACGACCACAGCGACGAAAAGGGACTTGCGATTGGAAGCTCGGTACGTGGAACTGCAGATCTCTCAACTTCATCGGGAGCACCCGTATACTCACCGATATACTGAAGGACCGCGGGTTCGGAATCGTAGCGCTGCAGGAGGTGTGTTGGACAGGATCTATGGTGTGAACGTTTAGAGGTAATCATACCATCTACCAGAGTTGCGGCAACACACGTGAGCTGGGAACAGCTTTTATAGTGATGGGCGACATGCAGAGGCGCGTGATCGGTTGGTGGCCGATCGACGAAAGAATGTGCAGGTTGAGGATCAAGGGCCGATTCTTCAACATTAGCATAATAAACGTGCACAGCCCTCACTCCGGAAGCACTGATGATGACAAAGACGCATTTTACGCGCAGCTCGAACGCGAGTACGACCGCTGCCCAAACCACGACGTCAAGATCATCATAGGGGATCTAAACGCTCAGGTAGGCCAGGAGGAGGAATTCAGACCGACGATTGGAAAGTTCAGCGCCCACCAGCTGACGAACGAAAATGGCCTACGCCTCATCGATTTCGCCGCCTCCAAGAACATGGCCATTCGTAGCACCTTCTTCCAGCACAGCCTCCCGTATCGTTACACCTGGAGATCACCACAACAAACGGAATCGCAAATCGACCACGTTCTGATTGATGGACGGCACTTCTCCGACATTATCGACGTCAGGACCTATCGTGGCGCTAATATCGACTCCGATCACTACCTGGTGATGGTTAAACTGCGCCCAAAACTCTCCGTTATTAACAACGTACATTACCGGCGGCCGCCCCGGTACGATCTAGAGCGACTGAAGCAACCGGATGTCGCCACCGCATACGCGCAGAATCTCGAGGCAGCGTTGCCGGACGAGGGTGTGCTCGATGTGGCCCCTCTAGAGGACTGCTGGAGTACAATGAAAGCAGCCATCAACAACGCAGCCGAGAGCACTATCGGGTACGTAGAACGGAGTCGACGAAACGATTGGTTCGACGAAGAGTGCAGAGCGGTTCTGGAGGAGAAGGATGCAGCGCGGGCGGTAATGCTGCAGCATGGAACCCGACAGAATGTGGAGCGATACAGACAGAAGCGGAAGCAGCAGACCCGTCTCTTCCGGGAGAAAAAGCGCCGCCTGGAAGAAGCGGAGTGCGAGGAAATGGAACTGCTGTGCCGTTCACAGGAAACGCGCAAGTTCTACCAGAAGCTCAACGCATCCCGCAAAGGCTACGTGCCGCAAGCCGAAATATGCAGGGATAAGGAAGGGAGCCTCCTGACGGACAAACGTGAGGTGATCGAAAGGTGGAAGCAGCACTTCGACGAGCACCTGAATGGCGAAGAGAATGTAGGCACGGAGGACTAAGGCAGCGGAGGAAATGACTATGTTGGTGCAGCAGAGGACGGGAACGAACCAACTCCCACGCTGAGGGAAGTTAAGGATGCCATCCACCAGCTCAAAAACAACAAAGTGCCTGGTAAGGACGGTATCGCAGCAGAACTCATCAAGATGGGCCCGGAAAAGTTGGCCACCTGTCTGCACCAGTTAGTAGTCAAGATCAGGGAAACCGAACAGCTACCGGAGGAGTGGAAGGAAGGGATAATCTGTCCCATCCACAAGAAAGGCGACAAGTTAATGTGTGAGAACTTTCGAGCGATCACCGTTTTGAATGCCGCCTACAAAGTGCTATCCCAGATCATCTTCCGTCGTCTTTCACCTAAAGTAAATGAGTTCGTGGGAAGTTACCAAGCCGGTTTCATCGACGGCCGGTCGACAACGGACCAGATCTTCACCGTACGGCAAATCCTCCAGAAATGCCGTGAATACCAGGTCCCAACGCATCACCTGTTCATCGACTTCAAAGCGGCATACGACAGTATCGACCGCACAGAGCTATGGAAAATTATGGACGAGAACAGCTTTCCCGGGAAGCTGACTAGACTGATAAGAGCAACGATGGACGGTGTGCAGAACAGCGTAAGGATTTCGGGTGAACTATCCAGTTCATTTGAATCTCGACGGGGACTACGACAAGGTGATCGACTTTACTGCCTACTATTCAACATCGCCCTGGAAGGTGTTATGCGACGAGCCGGGCTCAACAGCCGGGGTACGATCTTCACGAAATCCAGCCAATTTGTCTGTTTTGCGGATGACATGGATATTATTGCCAGAACATTTGGAACGGTGGCAGAACAGTACACCCGCCTGAAACGTGAAGCAGCAAAGGTCGGACTGGTGGTGAATGCGGCTAAGACAAAGTACATGCTGGTAGGTGGGACTGAGCGAGACAGGACAAGCCTTGGCAGCAATGTTACGATAGACGGGGATACTTTCGAGGTGGTAGAAGAATTCGTCTACCTCGGTTCCTTGCTAACGGCTGACAATAACGTGAGCCGTGAAATACAAAGGCGCATCATCAGTGGAAGTCGTGCCTACTATGGGCTCCAGAAGAAACTGCGGTCAAAAAAGATTCACCCCCGCACCAAATGTACCATGTACAAGACGTTAATAAGACCGGTGGTTCTCTACGGACACGAGACATGGACGATGCTCGAGGAGGACCTGCAAGCACTCGGAGTTTTCGAGCGACGGGTGCTAAGGACGATCTTCGGCGGTGTGCAGGAGAATGGTGTGTGGCGGAGAAGGATGAACCACGAGCTCGCTGCACTTTACGGCGAACACAGTATCCAGAAAGTGGCCAAAGCTGGAAGGATACGGTGGGCAGGGCATGTTGCAAGAATGCCGGACAACAACCCTGCAAAGTTGGTGTTTGCTAACCATCCGGTTGGTACAAGAAGGCGTGGAGCGCAGAGAGCACGATGGGCGGACCAGGTGGAGCGTGATCTGGCGAGTGTTGGGCGTGACCGAGGGTGGAGAGCTGCAGCCAGGGGCGTACAATTTCGTTTCAATGATACACTTTCATGCAACATTTGAAAGAGTCACTTCAAGTGTTTCATACATTTTTCTAATGACTCGGTCGTTAAAAAAAACTTTTCCACTCATCGTAGCACTCGGTAGTCTCCCACCCGGTCGCATTGCTTGTGCTTCACCCGTCAGAGCATTAGTGTCTCACTGGTGCGCGCTAGTCTCTCAATGGTTACGGGCGCCGGTTAAATGGATTTAAGTGGTCGAATTTGTTATCCTCTTTCATAAAACATAATTATCATTCTATTGGCGTGCACCACTATTTAAAAATGTGGTTTAAATAGTGTTTTTAGCATGTTGAAGTATTTCAATGACTCATAAATGAAACGAAAATCCAAGTGTATTATCCCATGTTTCATACACACTTGTTTCTGTAGCAGCAACGAACGAGTGTGTTGCTGGGTGAGAGATGAAGCATCACAGCAGTCCGTTCGCATGGGAAACGATTTGCTACAGTCGTCGTACGTCATGTTTTCCTTTCGAAATTGCACGACCCTGGCTGCAGCTGCAAATCGAGTATTATGGCGGCAAATTGTTGATTCAGTATTATCATGAATTTGATGTGAACTAAATAAATGAATGAATTGTAACTCTTACAATGCCACAAAAGTTCAGCTTATTGCACGTAGTGACTTAAATTCCACAGCAGGAAAGGAAAAAACTCTTACAATTGATCTTCAAAACTATTTTATAAAAGTTATTATCATGTAATAAACAAAGAGGATGTCACGATGAATACAAGTTACTCTCAAATTTGTGGATATTTTATAGTTTCAGAAAAGGGCTGAAAGTCTCTTTAATAAAGACAAATCAATCATTTAATAGTTTAAGAAATTTACATTTCTAATAATTGCTCGGAAAATGTATTCTTAATCGATGTATTCAATCCACAAAATAAAGGGGTTATGATGATTGTAAAGTTCAAACTGAAAATACAAATTCCATGTATTATACGTAATCAAGTTATCATGTTCTCAAACCTCACATGGCGGGGAGAGTGTTAAGTCAGTACAATGGTTCGGATTAAAAAAAACTGTTCTTTAAAATATAGTGCGTTTAAATTTTTGGGCTAATGTGTCCCGCGACGCAGTTTTTTTGTCTGTATTAACGAAATTTTTAGCCTAGGCTAGTTCATCTCGGGTGTGGGTCCCGAGATACCCACGCTTTACTTCCCTTCCGAAGGAAGAACTCACATTTTGCGAGTTTGTCGGGAGTGGGATTCGATCCCAGGTCCTCGGCGTGATAGTCAAGTGTTCTAACCATCACACCAGGTCCGCTCCACAGGGACGCAGTTTATCATTGTACTAAGAAATTGAGGATGGATCGGTATTGCTTCTTACGAAAAAAAAACGCAGATTAAGGCGAAACTGGAAGCATTTCCTCACTTTTTGGTTTTTGATTTTTTATTAAATATCGAAGCAATATTTTCAAAATCGGTTTTCGTATACATGTAGAGTATGGTTCAAGGTATCTTCTGATTTTTTTTGTGGTGGAAAATGCTTTTCATTTTTGCTGAAACCATTTTTGAACAAAATTTCACAAAAAATGGTTTCCGCAAAAATGGAAAACATTTTCCACCACAAAAAAAATCACAAGATACCTACCTTGATCCATACTCTACATGTGTACGAGAACCGATTTTGAAAATATTGCTTCGTTATTTAATAAAAAATCAAAAACCAAAAAAATGAGGAAATGCTTCCAGTTTCGCCTTAATCTGCGTTTTTTTCGTAAAAAGCAATACCGATCCATCCTCAATTTCTTAGTACAATGATAAACTGCGTCGCTGTGGAGCGGACCTGGTGTGATGGTTAGAACACTTGACTATCACGCCGAGGACCTGGGATCGAATCCCACTCCCGACAAACTCGCAAAATGTGAGTTCTTCCTTCGGAAGGGAAGTAAAGCGTGGGTCCCGAGATGAACTAGCCTAGGGCTAAAAATCTCGTTAATACAGACAAAAAAAAACTTCGTCGCGGGACACATTAGCCCAAAAATTTAAACGTAGTGCCTTTCTCGCCGAATATGTACACATGATCTTTTCATCGACTGAAGTCAAAATGTTCCTGAAAGCAAGATTTGTTTTCTCAAAACCATCATCGATTTGGTAAACTTGGGCCGTTACAAATAATTATTTCACTTTTTGTCCCACCCTTCTTTGGCTGGTCGAGAGGGTCGAGAGGGGGATAAAAATAATAAAGCATTTAATCTAAAAAATAATAAAAACTCATTCGATTTGTTGAAGAATTTTTTTATAAATATTTTTTCATTTAGGTGGGGGGGGGGGGGGGGGGGTGGCAAAAAATCAAACTTAAATTTGTATCAGCCTTGTTGAAGGCACATATTCTTGGCAAATTCCGAGTTCAACGCATAGGAAGAGTTGAAAAATATCAGACCTCTTAGTTGACTGCATGCCCACTTCCACTATCACTGAAGGCAGATTCACTTTGCGGTCTTGGACAATGTTTTTTATGCTCAGCAAGTGAAATTCCCCATACTCAATCTCATTCAAATTTCAACTACATTACAACCGCATCAAAATTTTACGCAGTTATTTTAGACGCAAAAGAGGATTGAAAAAACTTTTTTTTTTAGTTTTTAATTCGTTGAACCATACAACTGTACAGTTTAACCTCAGAAATCTGAAAAGGTGTGATTTGATGATTAGTTTTGTCAAGATTTTGTTCTCTTATATTGCACCGGTTTTGTTCACTTTCGTATTTCCGGCGAACCACCCAACGCTGGTCCTACAAAGCTAGCGGTACCCGACTAGAAAAATCTATCAAGTTTATAACACATTGTGTTATGATGTTATAAAAAAAATCTATAACTTATTATGTTATAAACTAGGTGCAAGATGATGTTAAAATAAGTCAAATTGTAACAAAAAGTACACCGGTCTAATCAAAATAATAACCTATTTTGTTATGATCTGATCAATATTATAACAAAATATGATATAAGTTTTAGCTTCAAGAAAATTAGTTCCTATCATATTTTGGTTCAACTGTAAAAAATGATTTTCTGAATGTCAAGTAATTGAAACTAAAATATTTCACAATGAATTATTAAACAACATTTATAACATAATATGATATACCGATATAATATTTTTAAACCCCAAAGATATAAAAACTTGATTATATTACAATGAGATATAAATATCAGGGTTTGTTATAATAATGTTATATTTTTGTTAGAATCTTCTAGTCGGGATAGTCACTATTGTGGTCTGAGCCTATTTTCTTGCAAACCGTTCATCAGGTTATCAAAAAAGCATTGGTTTGATGTGTCGCATGGGTTTGGTTTACTTTTACACGGTTTGATCTATTTTGAAACGGGCTTTGGTCTATTTTTCAATTTGGCCACTTTCTGCAGGACTCCCGGAATCAATTCTGGAACACTGCCGTTTGTTTTAAATGTTTACAATTGGCCAATTCAGGTGGGACACCCGGATCTGGTTTCCAAACACTACAAGTTGACCAAAATGTGGCCTGAGACTATTTTCTTACTAACCGTTCATTAGCTTTTCCAAAAAGCTGCTATTTGACGTGTCGCATGCATGAGTTTGATTCATTTTTATATTTGACCAATTCCCCCGGAACCGGTTCCGGAACACTGCCGATGAAAATATGGTCTGAGACTGTTTTCCTTCTTACCGTGGTTTTATAGGGCGCATGCATAGGTTTGGTTTACTTTTATATTTGGCCACTTCCAGAGGAATACCCGGAACCGGTTCCGAACACTACCGGTTCGGATATGGTCTGCGAATGTTTTTCTGCTTACTGTTCAGCAGGTTATCGAAAATGGCCTGGTTTGGTGTGTCGCATGCATGGGTTTGTTGCATTTCCATATCTGACCCCTTCCTGAGGTACCTGTCCGGAACACCTAAATGGTCATAGCTCCGGAATGGCTGGACCGATCCCAACCATTTTCAACAGGAAACAATGGGACCAGATTCCCCGTCAAATGAACCATCGGTCATTAAAATCGGTTGAGATTTACTGCCATAAAGTGACGAGAGTTTGTTTGTACACATACACATACATACACACACACACACATACACACACAGACATCACCTCAACTCGACGAGCTGAGTTGATTGGTATATGTTGCTCGACTCTCCGGGCCTTCTATCAGAAAGTCATTATTGGAGTGAACATATAGCCTTTCCGGTACACTTAGTGTACGAGAAAGGCAAAACGTATGTAGGGTATGTGTTCCATCAGTAATCTCACGCTCCCATTTTCATCTCATTCCAAAACAAGCGATTACGGCACCAATTGATTCCGTTCTTTTTGTTTTTATGGGTGCTCACTTCCAACAAAAAATACAAAAATAAGAAACAAAACAAACAGCGCTTCAATCCTTTGTTTTTCGTAGGATGAAAATGGGAGCCACATGCTTAATAAGGGAACCAATACCCTATTCTGCATTTTATGAGTATTTCTAGAGCTCATTCTTCGACACGCATAATCCGATAACGGTTTCGCCTTATTGTAGATAGCAGTCCCAAAACATTTCTAAGAAAAAAAAACCTCGGGCTGTGGTCAGTCTGTATCTAGAGCTCTATCAGCGGCTCGGTGGTCACATCATGTGTTTTGCATATTAAAAGCATAAAAATAATATGTGACACACTTTTTATGCCAATAAATTCCATACGTTTGCTGATTTTCCTGGAAACCTGGTGCAACCACCCACCCATCACGCTATAGGAATCCGCACAGGAAAAGAAGCGTGAACAGGATTATTTTTCCGGTCCCTTTCTTTCCACCGGCGTTCTGTCGAATCCTTATTTTTCCTGTTCATACCGAAACGAAACGTCTTCCCTCCCGCACGAGTAAGAACCTTATCGTACGTTTTTTGCGTCCTTCGGTCAGTCGTCAGGATATTAAAATTGACATAAATAATAAAAATTTGATTCGGACACATAAGAACAACCGCAGAACGACTTTTGTCTTTGGCGTCTGCTGTAGTATAGCATGGAGATGACAAGCAGTTCGATTAGATTAAAATTTATCGATTCATGCCGTAATTTTATGGTTGACCATCCGGTCCATCATGCGTGCAAGGAACAGCGGACGGAGCACACTTGCCGTTTGTCTACGAAAAACGAGATACGTCGCCACCCCCATGCATCGCTTGGATGGATGGTGATGATAGCACGAAAGTAACGGCCAAAGGACAAAACTTAACTCAAACATTATGATAATGGAATAAAATAAAGATAACGAGGACTAATAGAATGCTCAAATAAAATGCGACGTATCCCCAGTTCATTTATATACTTTAAGCCAGCTCTTGGGGACAGTCTTTTGTACGAACTTATACTTATTACTTATATTAGGCAACAGTTTGTTTCGTTGAATTTACGTCGAAAAAGAATCCCTTTCCACTTAACGCTAAGTGTTCTAAGACTCCCCAACAGCAAACAGTCGTCATTGTGCGCAAACTGTCTCGAAGTCTACGGCATCTTTCTTGTTCTCTATTGAATGGCGAGGCTAACCCCTTCGCAGGAAGCGGGTTTGCTAGGTCTCCGTTAAGGAGAGCGGAAGGAGTTGGAAGCTGCGCACGTAGTGCCCAGCTAGTTAGTCGGGTGAGGTAGTGGACGGAGCGTGGTTGACGAGGACCATTAACAAGAACCGAGATAGGTTATCTGCGGAGGAGGTGGCTGCGCATCAGCATGTCCCTTTTTTTTTTTTTTTTTTTTTAATCCGTGTCGGGTATTTCCATCACTGCGACCAGTTTTTTGATCTATTGTGACATATGCCCCTGATAAGTTTTATTATAGCTATGTATATCAAGATGACGTACCACTATTGTGAGTGATCGCCATCGTTTGATTAATAGCATTAACCCAGCACGGTTCGACATTTCGAATGAACTGCACTACCGTACTGGGTGTTGTTCTCCAAATGTCAGAGGGTTCTAACAGCCCTTTGACGAAGAACTTACGTCTTGTTGTAAAGAGTGCCGGACAGTGGCACAGTAGATGTTCCGAGTCTTCTTTATCTGTGCCGCAAAAGCGACACATATCATCTTGAAGTTTTCCCATAAGCTTCAAGTGATATCGGCTCGGACAATGACCTGTTATAAGCCCAGTATATACGCTTAGATCTTTTTTGGAAAGATCCAGTATTTTACAAGTCTTAGAAACATTTGGAATAATAAATCGCCTTGCTTGTCTTGCTATACAAGTGTTTTTTCCAATTGTTCGTCACTTTCGAATGTTCTCTTATTTTGAGCTCCATTCGCAAAGCACAGGCAGATAGCCCACAAAAAGGTTCGGGCCCTATGAACTGAAGAGATGATCCAAGCCTTGCTAATTCATCGGCTCTTTCATTTCCATCAATTCCACAATGGCCAGGAACCCAATATAAGTTGACCTGATTACGACAGGACAGATCTTGAAGTGATTTAATGCACTCCCAAACATGTTTTGATGTACATACCGCTGACTTCAAAGCATTTAGTGCTGCTTGACTGTCAGACAATATGCATATATTTGAATGCCTATAGTTTCTTTGCAAACATATATTAGAGCATTCTAAAATTGCTTGAATTTCTGCCTGGAATACAGTTGGATACTTTCCCATGGGTATCGACAGGTTTATCCCTGGGCCAGTTACTCCTGCTCCCACTTTGTTGTTCAATTTTGAACCGTCTGTATAAAAAATAATCGATCCTGGTCGAAATTCTGGACCACCGACTCGCCACGAACTTCGATCAGGGTCATAAACTTTAAACATACGGTCAAAATTGTACTTTTTCTCCATCCAGTCTTCGTTGTTCATAACTATGGATTTTATGCCAAAAGTTTTTAGAATACTAAGATGCCCATTAAGGTCACCTTCCAAGAGGTTCGTAGATCTTTTGATTCTTAGAGCGCTCTTTTCAGCTTCAAATTGTATAAATTGATGTAATGGAAGCATGTGTAATAAAGCATCCAATGCCAATGAAGGAGTGCTTCTCAATGCTCCAGTTATTGAGAGAGTCGCTAGTCTTTGTAATCTTCCTAGTTTTCTCTGAGCGACGGATTCTGTGGTTTTCTGCCACCAGACCAGTGAGGCATACGTGATCCTGGGTCTCACGATTGCCGAAAAGATCCAATAAATCATTTTCGGTTTCAATCCCCACTGCTTACCAAATGTTTTTTTGCTTATCCAAAGAGCATTTGTCGCTTTTGTGATTATCTGCTCTAGGTGTGAATTCCAATTCAGTTTGCTGTCAAGGACTACTCCGAGGTACTTGACTGTATTTGAAAGATCTATAGATATGCCTTTCAGGTATAAATTATTTATAGAAAATTTTCTCCTCTTTGTAAATGGTACAATAGTAGTTTTTGAAGGATTTACATTCAATCCTTCCCTATCACACCACGATGAGATACAATTTAGAGCAGTTTGCATTCTGTTTGCGATGATTTGGTCATATTTCCCACGAACTATTATGACTATATCGTCTGCGAAACCAATTATTTCAAATCCCTGTGATTCTAAGTTTTTCAGAAGATCATCAACTATCAAAGACCACAGAAGAGGTGATAAGACGCCTCCTTGTGGGCACCCTTTCACTGCTCTAACAGATATAGAGGAGCTTCCAAGGTTTGCTGATATCTCCCTTTTGGCTAACATTTCATTAATCCAATCAACAACACATTTATTGAAACCTCGTTTCATCATGGCCGTTGCTATTGCATTGTGAGATGAATTATCAAAAGCTCCCTCAATGTCAAGAAAAGCAGAAAGAGCAATTTCTTTGGCATTGAGAGATTTTTCAAGTTTTGTAACAAGCTTATGTAATGCTGTTACTGATGATTTACCCTCTTGGTAGGCAAACTGGTGTTTGCTGAGAGGATTTTCAATAAGATATGATGATTTTATGTGCTCATCAATTATTTTTTCCATAGCTTTTAGTAGTACAGACGATAAGCTTATTGGCCTAAAGGATTTTGGCAGTGTTTTATCCTTTTTATTGGCCTTGGGGATAAAAATCACCCGTACTTGTCGCCACCCTACTGGAATGTAACTTAAAGATAAGCTGGCTTGGAAAAGTTTAGTTAAAATAGGTGTTAAAATCGCCTTTCCCTTCTGCAGTAGTACAGGAAGAATTCCATCCCTACCAGGTGATTTGAAGGGTGCAAAGGAGTCAATCGCCCATTCAACTTTCTTTTCAGTAAATATTTGTTTGGCCAAAGTGCAACTATCGATCCTGTCTCTATTTGATCCAGTCGTTCCGCTCATTATTTCATGATCATACGTCCTGGTTTCAATAACGCCAGTTTCTGTTACAGCTGAACTCTGGTCTTCAGTTGAATTGATTACTGAACAGGGAAAATGTGTTTTCATCATCAACTCTAACGTTTCATTTGCAGAATTTGTAAAAGTCCCATTTTCTTTTTTCAGTGTTCCCAACCCGTTAGAATGATCCTTTGCAAGGATTTTTTGCAACCTGGCGGTTTCTGGAGTAGTTTCAATGCTTTCACATGTATGCCTCCAGTTAATCCTTTTTGATCTTCTTATTTCTTTATTATAATTTGTAAGGGATTCCTTATATGGGCCCCACTGTTGAGTTCGTTTAGCCCAGTTAAACATTTTCCGGGTTTTCTTTCGAAGTTTGGCTAATCGGTTATTCCACCAGCGTTCTTTAGCAGTGCAACTTTTATTAAATGCATTCAAAATCAAATTTGATATTTGTTTTGAACTTTCTTCAAGTTCTGTGCATGATTTTGAGGATGTTTGTAATGTGTTTACTCCAGCTCTCAGCTCTGAATTGTAAAGCTCCCAGTTTGTTTTTCTGGGATCTCTTATAGTTTGTGTGAGTTGTTGACCAGCCTCATACTCGAATAAGATTTGCATATGATCCGATAATGATGCTTCATCAGATACATGCCAATTTTTTATTTTTTCCGAGATTTTCGGACTACACAATGTTAAATCAAGTACTTCCTGCCTTATTGCATTTATAAATGTTGGTGCTTCTCCCCTATTACATATGTCTATTTCATTGTTATAGATATAATCTAAAAGGTACTCACCTCTGCTATTGATGCCCGTGCTTGCCCATACCGTGTGATGGGCATTTGCATCGCAGCCAATTATAAACGCTTTATTTTGTGTGTTGCAGTATGCAACAAACTCTACCACTTCCGGTGGAGGAACTTCTCCTATGTCTCCCGGAAAGTATGCTGATGCAACGTAGATTTCCGTTTTGCCATTGGTTGTTGGCACCTCCACCATTACTGCGACGATGTCTCTTTTTATAAATTCTGTAATTGGGACAATATTTACATTTCCATTTATTAAAATTGCAGCTCTGGGAGCAAGCTGCCCAGAGTTGTAAATTAACTTACAAGATGTAGGAATTCCTGCTATCCTACTGTTAGTTGTCCATGGCTCCTGGATTAATGCGATATCCAGTTTGCTCTTCGTAAATCTTCTGCAAAGTACAGCAGTTGCTCCCTTCGCATGGTGAAGATTCACTTGAATGAACTTAATTTTTTTGCTGTTGAAGATGTCGTTGTTCGCCGCTTGAGCGGGGATTTACTTCATCCCCTTACTTGGTTGTGCGACACCCCTTATTTAGATTTTTCCCATCTGGAATCTTCAGTTCTCGGTATTCTGGGTTAAATCCTTTGTTTGTCGGTTTCTTTTCACTTTTTTTAGCGCCGACAGTATTTGCAGTGTGACCAGTAGCTTTACGGTTTGTTTTTGCTTCCCCGACTCCACTTGGTCCTGGGATTTCCTCAATCTGGTCTACGACCATCTTGTTATCGCCAGTGCCTACGTGGGTCTGTCGAGAATCATTGTCATCCCTACTCCCTGGTCTTTCACTGCCATCATTTTGGTACTTCTTTTGGAATTTCTTCCTAAGATAAGCAATCCCAAATTTGAAGTCGAGATTGTATTCACTTTTTTTTGATAGAGCTCAGCGAAGCTCCGTCGACAGTGAAAACGAGCTCGACGTGTCTTTGACTTACGACATTGCGCTGCAGTATTCTCCACAAATCAACAGTAAGCCCATCATTTTTGGTTTCCAAGAGCGCCAGAAGCATGTCCCTTCATTGACTTTGCATTCTCGAAGTCTAATATCATCAAATACCTCATACAGGCCCCCCAAAAGTGTGGCGGATGCTATTGCTTACGACAAGTAATCGCAGAAGCGTGTGAAGCAGCCGTCCGGTGAGGAGCCAACAGGCGGCGCCCACAAAGATAGGCGGCTGTTAACCTCGAAGGTCGGTGGTAAAGCCGGAGAGTCGGGAAGGGTGAGCCTGAAAAAGGTCGGCTCGTCCCGGATTAAAGAGAATAGGGGGTTGCGACCACTGATTGCTACTCAGCAAGCACAAGTTAGGGCGGGTCAGAGGGAGGACGTCTCTTGGGCCAAATTAGAGCGAAAGAAGAAGAAGAAGAAGAAAAAGAAGAAAGAAGAAGAAGAAGAAGAAGAAGAAGAAGAAGAAGAAGAAGAAGAAGAAGAAGAAGAAGAAGAAGAAGAAGAAGAAGAAGAAGAAGAAGAAGAAGCAAAAACTTAAGGAGTGGGGAAATTAAGCCTCGTAAATGTAGGAGGCAGGGCAGATACCAAGCGCGAGAAGGGTGACGCGCTCGTCATCAAGACCGAACAGTCTAAGTACCTGGACGTCTTGAAGGCGATCCTCGAGCTCAAGCGCGACAAGGAGCGCAAGGGCGCCACCTACATGAGTCTGGCGCAAGAGGTCCTTGGCGAGGGTGTCGAGGTGACGGCGGCGAAGGTACATACATACATTTATTTGTTCAACATCATTAACCCACGAGCGATCGCGCTGTTGTATTTTGTACAACACGTTGAAAAAATCTCGCTTTTTGTACTCAGCATTAGCGTGTTGCTGACGCAGGTAGTCAACCGCGCGAGTTACGGAAGGTTAAGATAAGACATAGTCAACAATAGTACGCCACAATACTCGGTTTGTGGCTGCCGCTCTCCATCCTCGGTCGCGCCCAATACTCGCCAAGTCACGCTCCACCTGGTCCACCCCATCGTGCTCTCTGCGCTCCACGCCTTCTTGTGCCAATCGGATCAGTTGCAAACACCAGCTTTGCAGGGTTGTTGTCCGGCATTCTTGCAACATGCCCTGCCCACCGTATCCTTCCGGCTTTGACCACCTTCTGGATGCTGGGTTAGCCGTGAAGGGCAGCGAGCTCGTGGTTCATCCTTCTTCGCCACACACCGTTCTCCTGCACACCGACGAAGATCGTCCTTAGCACACGTCGCTCGAAAACTCCAAGTGCTTGCAGGTTCTCCTCGAGCATGGTCCATGTCTCGTGTCCGTAGAGGATCACCGGTCTTATTAGCGTTTTGTACATGGTGCATTTGATGCGTGGGTGAATCTTTTTAGACCACAGTTTCTTCTGGATCCCGTTGTAGGCCCGACTTCCGCTGTTGATGCGCCTTCGAATTTCATGGCTCACGTTGTTGTCAGTCGTCAGGATCCGAGGTAGACGAATTCCTCCACCACCTCGAAAGTATCCCTGTCTATCGTAACATTACAACCCAGACGGATCCGGTCGTGTTCGGTTCCGCCTACCAGCATGTACTGTTTTTGAGGCATTCACCACCAGTCCGACCTTTGCTGCTGCGCGTTTCAGGCGGGTGTACAGCTCTGCCACCGTTCCAAATGTTCTGGCAATAATGTCCATGACATCCACAAAGCACACAAATTCACCGGATTTTGTGAAAATCGTTCCCCGGCTGTTGAGCCCGGCTCGTCGCATCACACCTTCCAGAGCGATGTTGAAGAGTAGGCATGAGAGTCCATCACCTTGTCGCAGTTCCCGGCGAGATTAAAATGAACTGGATAGTTCCCCCGAAACCCTTACGCAGTTTTGCACACCGTCCATCGTTGCTTTAATCAGTCAAGTCAGCTTCCCAGGAAAGCCGTTTTCGTCCATGATTCTCCATAGCTCTGCGCGGTCGATACTGTCGTATGCCGCTTTGAAGTCGATGAACAGGTAATGCCGTTGGGTATTCACGGCATGTCTGGAGGGTTTGCCGTACGGCAAAGATCTGGTCCGTTGTCGACCGGCCGTCGATAAAGCCGGCTTGATAACGCCCCACGAACTCATTCATTTTAAATGACAGACGACGGAAGATGATCTGGGATAGCGCTTTGTAGGCGGCATTCAAAATGGTGATCGCTCTGAAGTTCTCACATTCCAAATGGTCGCCTTTCTTGTGAATGGGGCAGATTACCCCTTCCTTCCACTCCTCCGGTAATTGTTCGGTTTCCCAGATCCTGACTATCAGCCGATGCAGACAGGTGGCCAACTGTTCTAGGCCCATCTTGATGAGTTCAGCTGCGATACCATCCTTACCAGCTGCTTTGTTGGTTTTGAGCTGATGAATGGCATCCTTAACATCCCTCAGCGTGGGAGTTGGTTCATTTCCGTCCTCCGCTGCTATGACGTCGTCGTTTCCTCCGTTGCCGTGGGCTCCCGTGCCTACGTTCTCCACGCCGTTCAGATGCTGATCGAAGTGTTGCTTCCACCTTTCGATCACCTCACGTCCGTCCGTCAAGAGGCCTCCGTCTTTATCCCTGCATATTTCGGCTCGCGGCACGAAGCCGTTGCGGGATGCGTTGAGGTTCTGATAGAACTTCCGTGTTTCTTGGGAACGGCACAGCAGTTCCATTTCTTCACACTCCGCTTCTTCCAGGCGGCGCTTTTTCTCCCGAAAGAGACGGGTCTGCTGTTTCCGCTTCTGTTTATAACGTTCCACGTTCTGTAGAGTACCTTGCTGCAGCATTACCGCCCTCGCTGCGTTCTTCTTCTCCAAAACCGTTCTGCACTCTTCGTCAAACCATTCGTTCCGTCGATTCCGTTCCACGTACCCGATGGTGCTCTCGGCTGCGTTGTTGATGGCTGCTTTCACTGTACTCCAGCAGTCCTCTAGAGGGGCCTCATCGAGCTCGCCCACGTCTGGCAACGCGGCATCGAGATTCTGCGCGTATGCTGAGGCGACATCCGGTTGCTTCAGTCGCTCTAGGTTGTACCGTAGCGGTCGCCGGCACCGTACATTGTTGATGACGGAGAGTTTTGGGGCGCAGTTTGACTATCACCAGATAGTGATCGGAGTCAATGTTGGTGCCATGATAGGTCCTGACGTCGATAATGTCGGAGAAGTTCCGTCCGTCAACCAGAACATGGTCGACTTGAGATTTTGTCTGCTGTGGTAATCTCCATGTGTAACGATAAGGGAGGCTGTGTTGGAAAAAGGTGCTACGTATGGCCCTTTTTTGGAGGCGGCGAAATCAATGAGTCGTAGCCCGTTTTCGTTCGCCTGCTGGTGGGCGCTGAACTTACCAATCGTCGGTCAGAATTCCTCCTCCTGGGCTACCTGAGCGTTCACATCTCCTATGATGATCTTGACGTCGTGGCTTGGGCAGTAATCGTACTCACGTTCGAGCTGCGCGTAAAATGCGTCCTTGTCATCATCAGTACTTCCGGAATGTGGGCTGTGCACGTTTATTATGCTGAAGTTGAAGAATCGGCCCTTAATCCTCAACCTGCACATTCTTTCGTCGATCGGCCACCAACCGATGACGCGCCTCTGCATATCACCCATCACGATGAAAGCTGTTCCCAGTTCGCGTGTGCTGCCGCAGCTCTGGTAGATGGTATGATTACCTCTAAACGTTCGCACCATGGATCCTGTCCAGTACACCTCCTGCAGCGCCACGATGCCGAATCCGCGGTCCTTCAGAAGATCGGCGAGTATGCGGGTGCTCCCAATGAAGTTGAGAGATCGGCAGTTCCACGTACCGAGTTTCCAATCGCAAGTCCTTTTTGTTCGCTGGGGTCGTTGCCGTTGGTCTCGGTTCGTATTATTCTGTTGCTGATTTTCCGTTACATTGTTTTTTTACGGTTGGCTCGTAGGGCTTGACACCAACCCCCTACTTTCCGAAGGACCATAGTGCACAGTAGAGCTTAGAGTCCTTCCCTGGCACTCGGACGTAGATCAGCCGCCCCTAACATGGGGATCAGACGCTGTTGTGAGTCGCTCCTCCTGGAGAACAGACGCTCAGGTTTGCCGAAGCAAACCCTCCCCTCTTCCCTGTCAGCCTATGACCAAAGTTCCCACCGGGGTTGGTTACCCGATCTTCCCTAAGGTTGCTCATAGTTTCCGGCCGGTACCACGAGGAGGTAGGGATAGGAGTTGCTGGGCAGAGGCTACCCCAGTAACCACGAAGCTGTATATAAGTGCATCAATTTGGCCATATATTTATATTTAAAATTGTGTAAATAATGCTGCACTACTTTAAACACCTCATTGAAGCAATATTAAAGTCGAAAAGGGCCCCACTAAAATAAAATTAGTGCCACATATTGCAGCACGTTGACAGCCATTGCTAAAGTGACATAAATGCATGTGCTGTACATTTGCATTTACACATGCTTAATACGTGCAACACGAAAAACCAAAACAAAAATCTATTTTTAACACCGTTTCGTTATCGACGGTACTAATGCCCCCCCACATGAATGTTTTAACCATTTTTTTTTTGTTGCCGGGTCGGGAGTCGAACCAGAAGTGTTGAAGACCGCTAGATGAGTTCCATACGCGCTGGTGCCGTAGACCGGTTCTGCTACAGTGGTAACAAGAGATATTTCATTAACTAAAAGGAAACCGTTCTTCTGCCTCAACCATTTCAGTAGAGGGCAAAACGACTATGGCATATGTAATAGAATCCCTGTAATCACATTCTGATAAATCACTGATAAATACATAATGCATTCTAGAAGATATTTAACCAATATAAGAAAATTAAAACACCCTTCGTACACTGCTAATAACATTATGCTAATTGCGGTTTCCATCATTATTGGCATGTGATCATCAGAAAAGAGAAAAGGTCATCTTTAAAATGATGTTGCTGAAGAAAGTCGTCGATCGGTGGTTCAAACGAGGATTAAGTTGGTCGGGAGTCGAACCAGAAGTGTTGAAGGCCGCTATAGTTGACCGTGAAGTTGTTCAATCTTCTTGATTTCATTTGTTTACCATTAGAGTCAAGCTTTTATAATTGTATTGTTAGAGCAAACTTTGCTAGTTTGTGAATTGCATTTGTTCAGTTTTTGCAGTGTTGAATTATTGAAGTATCTTATATCACCATTTAATGAACCCTAATGTAAAGAAAAATGCAATGCATCATTACATTGATAATGCCAATCTAAAGGATTATTGCATAATAAGTGTAGAATTACTGCATTTCGCATTGCAAAGGTTGATATGCAGTCCAATTCGTGCAATGATATAATGCTTGTGGTTACTTGGGTAGTGGATCACAATGAGATCTGAATTGCGCAGCATACCCAGCCTTTACCGTGCCCGACGGCGAAGGTGATAAACCTAGATGAAATCACTGACGCGGAAGGGCTCGTCGCGGCACTGCGGCAACAGTGCGAGTTGTAGGTGGTCACCGCAGCCATTCGGCTACGGAAGGGACCGGCAGGGACACAGGTGGCCTTGGTAGAGCTACCTGTGCCGGACGCTAACACGTTCATTTAAGTATGGAAGCTCAAGGTGGGCTGGTCAGTATGCCAGCTAAACTTGCATGAGCCACTGGAGATTTGCTTCAGGCGTCTGGAATCAGGACACAAGTCATGGACAGTAAGAGCTCTGACAGGAGCAAGTTGTGCAGGCGATGCGGCCGCGAAGGTTGATTGATTGATTTGTCTTTATTAGAGAGACTTTCAGCCCTTGGCTGGTTCGTCTCTTTCCTGAGAAAGGTGAGCCAGAGGGGCTCACCTGGTAAAAAGCTACAAAGTCTGGCAGTTTACATATCATTCGGGTATGTGAGGGCCCAGAGGGGGCCCCCGGGGAGAAAAAATACATTTCATTTTTGTCAAAGACGGCCGCGAAGGCCACAAGGCACAAGACTACACGAGTCCACCCACGTTCTTGATTTGTTCGGGGAAATCCGCGAACAACAAGTACCCAACGAGAGGTCCAGGGTGCCCGGCCTTCAGAAGAGCAGCATCAGACGCTTTGTCAGGCAGTTTCTGAGTGGGGGCGGATATCGTCATCATAGCGGACCCATACCGAGTACCCATTGGCAACGGAAATTAGGTCGTGGATGGGCCTGGATAATATGGGTGATATGGACAACGAATAAATACTCCGTCCGATGGTGTCTATTACCTATGAGGGCTTCGTGGTCGCTACCAAAGTAAACGGGGTCTTCCTCTGTAGATGGTATGATACTCCACGGTGGTCGATCGAGCAATTTACGCAGATGCTGGATTGTATGACGACCGTGCCAACAAGACGAAGGCCGGTGGTAATAGCGGGTGACTTCAGTGCCTGGGCCGTGGAAAATGGAAGCCGTTTCACGAACCAGCGATGCTAGATTCTGCTAGAAGCATTGGCTATGCTAGATGTCGATCTGACTAATGTCGGTACCAAGAGTACCATGAGGCGGAACGCAGTGGAGTTGATTATCGATTTTACTGTTTGTGGTCCTGGCCTAACAAGTAGCTCGAAATTGAGGGTAGACGATGGTTACACTCACAGCGATCACCTGGCGGTTCGCTAAAATATCGCCTACAACAACAGCAGGCAGCGGGTAGAGGAAGAGCCGGTTAGGCCAAGGTCAAGTCCTCCGCAGGTGGAAAACATCATACTTTGACGACGAGGTATTTAGGGAGGCGCTCCGCCGTGAGCGAAACTCACTCGGTGATGAACTTATAGCGGTACTCTAGCGTACTTGCGATGCGGCCATGCTTAGACAAGTCCACCCTAGAAATGAGAGGCCACCGGCTTACTGGTAGGCTCAAGTGATTGCGGACCTCCGAGCCAGCTTACGGACCAGGAGGCGTTTTAGTGAGCACATACTGAATGAGGAAATTATGGGACGGGTGATGTTCGCCGCTGCCAAAGTGGCACTGAAGACCCAGGTAAGAGTAAGTAAAACGGCCTGCTTTGAGGGTCTCTGTCAGAGTGCCAATGCAAATCCGTGAGATGATGCCTACAGCATCATGAGGGCGTGAAGACAAGAGGTTTAATGGCTCGTATAAAGCAGTCTCTAGGGATGTTGAAGGGGATCACCCAGAAGCTCTTTCAGCGTCTTGACCCTAGTCCTTGGCCTCCTTTCATAGGACCGCTGAGGACTGGAGCTGGCGATGAGGGAAGGGTCACCGATGAAGAACTTGTGGGAATTGCAAAATAACTTAGCGTAAGTAGGGTCCCATTTGCGGACGGAGTTTCGAGTGCCATTGTCAGCTTTGCCAACGATATTCCGCTAAAGGTCTACGATGAATCGATCGATATTTGAATTATTTGTAACACATATTCTAATTAAACTTATTTAATGGTACTGCTTTGAAAAAGTTGTATGAATTTTACATTTTTTTAAAATATGACCCACTTTCTATAAAAAAAACCCTCAAGGCGCATTAAGATGGGCAAGTTAGGATCCAGTGTTTGCTTCAATTTGCAACATTATGTCAATAGCTTCCCATCATCAGCATCATCGTCGTAGGTACACGTCGTCTTCCCGTCGCGATATAAAGATAATTCAATGAAACATTGAGTGCCAGTAGAACCTTTATTCCCGTCACGTCGTTTTCGTACAAAATACATCTCCTGCCAGCAACGGTCATTTAATTTTACCCCCCAACTGTGAATCGTGACAATCTATCGTTCTTCGGTGCGGCTGCCGGTATTTGTGCCGTCATCGATGAGGATACGACATATATTTTTTTTACTTTCCACGTTTTCATTCACGCTAAAACTGCTCAGCACTAAAATGTGTAAGACCTACTCATAAGTGCATAATTTCCAGACCACACAAAAATGTGTGACAGTTACACATTCTCAAAAAACAGCTCGTACACTCGTCTAGATGCGAAATGTTGATTTTTTTTTTGTTTTCCAAGGTCACTACTAAACCTAGCTAGATTGGCGTACACAATTTTTTTGCGAATATAACGATTTTGCGGACACTAGAGCTGATTTTGTAAATGTGCAAGGGTTACACATTTTTGGTGTAGTCTGGAAATTATGCACTTTAGTGCTGAGCGGCGTTAGCGTGTTTGGTCCGGACGTCTCAATTGCACTCTTTCCACGATGCGAGGTATTTTTTTCTTCCTTCGTTCTCATGTGCCAATTCCCTCCCAATCATGTAGAGCACATTATTGGCACCCTTATTATTTGTACAACGTCCAACTACTACACACTATCACTTCCAATCTACGAAGGACCAACGCGACGGAATAGGTACTGATCGATCCGGGAGGACATCTCACGCTCCAATCTAATGATGAGTTGAGATTGCATCCGTTGTGTTTGGTATTCTGGAGACGACCGGACCTCGAATCGGTGCAGGGTGGCAGGGGACAATGTCCACCAGAGCAGAGACGACTAGAATCAGCCTGACCAAACACCGTAGATTTGGTACATTCCTGAGCTCCAGAGAACGGTGTTGTTTTTATTCCAGCCATCAAGTTCGGTTTTATTCGATTTACTCAATTTTCCTCAGCTTACAGGTAATGCCAATCGAAGGAAGGCGACAACGACGACGGCATGTCAACACACATCTCACCTTCGGGAGAGGGAACGTTTCGGACATTGAAATCGTGGTAACTAACTGACCAGATCGATAGTGGCAATTACTGTAACGTGTTTCTATTGCTTGACAAATTGATGTTGCGGGCTTGTGGTGAGGACAGTTTACTTACTCTTTCTGCTTCTTTCTTGCGATTCGGTCCGATTATGTGGGGTGCTGTATAATTTTATAAATATGATTGATTAAGTTTAAGGCTTTGTCCCACTGAGGACGTTACGCCAAGAAGAAGAAGATTAAGTTTATTTTAAATTCTTGGCGTATATTATTTATAAATATTCGAGTCAAGCTGATTTCTTGTTTCAATAGGCATGCTAAAAAACCGTACGTATTGCTCCAAAATCATAAGCTCTACGCATCCCGCAAAAGCTACATGCTTAAAGTCAAAATGTATAAAAATAAGGACGGTAACGTCCTGACGGACGAACGTGGAAAGGTGGAAGCAGTACTTTGACGAGCACCTGTATCGTAAACACGAGACTGTAACCGCTTCTATCTGTAACGCTCCACGTTCTGCCTGGTTTCTTGCTGCAGCATTACCGCCCGCGCTGCGTTCTTCTCCTTTAAAATCGTCCTGCACTCCTATTTGAACCATTCGTTTCGTCAAAATCCGCGATAATCGGGATACAGAAATAAGGCTGTAACTCTGCAAAAGATACATTAAAATTGCTCAAATTTGGTCTGATGGCATCTTAAGATGTCTTCATTTTACTTGGAAAATTTCATGTGAATCGACGCAGTACTTTTTATTGTAGCTATGAAACAGTAGGATATGCGCCATTGAATTTTGAACAGCTCTAGTTTTGCTTGTCAGCGCTGTAACTTTTGAATTCGGCAAAGTAAATGGCTTAAATTTTGAACACAAACCTCTCAATCTGCATTTCTTGCTTAGGCAAAATTTCAAACAAATCGATGCACTATCAATAATTTTATAGTCGAAACATGTACTGGGATTGAACGTGATTTTAGCCCCTCAGACAGCAATTAGTCAGCACCCTTTATTGTTTTGATTGTATTTTTTATTTTTTATTCCTTGTTGTGTATTTAAGTCACTGCGACCTGTTGACAGATCTATTGTGACATATGCCCCATTTTCATTTAGCTTTGTCAAGTTGACGTATTACCATTGGTATCAGAAATCGTCAGTCCTTGACTGGAAGCGTTATCTCAACACGGTGCAACACTTCGAATGAATTGTACCACCGTATTAGGGTTTGTTCTCCAGACATCTAAGGGTTTTATCAGCCCTTTGTTGAAGAACCTAATTCTTTTTGTCACAATTGCCGGACAATGGCATAACAAATGTTCCGAGTCTTCTGTATCTATGCCGCAAAAGCTACATAGATCATCTTGAAGTTTTCCAATCAGCTTCAGATGATACCGGCTCGGACAATGACCTGTTAGCAGGCCAGTTAGAAAACTTAGATCTTTTTTAGAAAACTCTAGGATTTTGTGAGTTTTTGAAACGTCCGGTTTTATGAAACGTTTTGACTGCCTCGGTTGGTGTTTTTCCCAGTTGGATATCATTTTTACATGTTCCCAAGCTTTAAACTCCATTCTGAGAATACATCCCGCTATCCCACAAAATGGTTCTGGCCCTGTGAATTAATGAGACGACCCAAGTCTTGCTAGCGTATCGGCTTGCTCGTTCCCTTCAATACCACAGTGCCCTGGAACCCACAACAGCTTTACCTACGGCAAGCTAATTGTTGGAGTGATTGTATACATTCCCAAACATGTTTAGAGGTGCATGATGCTGATTTCAGAGCATTCAGAGCTGCTTTTGGCTATCAGACATAATGCAAATTTTTGAATGTCTGTAATTTCTGCATAAGCAAATATTACAACATTCTAAAATAGCTTGGATTTCACCCTTAAAAACAGTTGGCCACTTACCCTTAGGAATTGATACATTTATTCCTGGGCCAGTCACACCTGCACCAACCTGATTGTTCAATTTCGAACCATCAGTGTAAAATATGACCGATCCTGGTTGTAGCTCTGGACCACCATTTGTCCACAGGTTGCGCCCAGGATCAATCACTGGAAAAGAACGTTCAAAGTTGTATCGTCTACACATGGTGAAACCATGTCGCTATACAGTCAAACCTCCATGAGTCGATATTGAAGGGACCATCGACTCAAGGAAATATCGAGTAGTGGAACAAAAATCCCTTGAGAAGCTTTTTGGGGGGACCATCATAGTAACCCAGAAATAATTTTTCAGTATTGAAAAATTTACCTCCATGAGTCGATATCGAGTCAAGGAACATCGACTCATGGAGGTTCGACTGTATTTGGGATGCTGGTGGGCCAAGTTTACGTCCAGGTTCTATTGTATTTTATACTGATGGGTCCAAGATGTGTGAAAACACAGGAGCTGGTGTTTTCGGCCCTGGTATAAGTAAGGCTATACCAATGGGATGCAGTCCTACTGTATTTCAAGCAGAAATTCAAGCCATTCTAGAGTGTGCCAACATTTACCTGAAAAGAAATTATAGGTTTGCCAAGATCTGTATTTTTTCGGACAGTCAGGCGGCTCTAAATGCGCTAAAGGCTTTCACTTGCCAATCAAAGCTAGTGTGGGAATGCATTATTTCTCTGAGGCAATTGGCCCGTAGGAGCGAGGTAACTTTATACTGGGTGCCCGGTTATTGTGGAATTCTGGGAAATGAAAACGCCGACAATTTAGCCAGACAGGGTGCGGCATCAAGCTTTGTAGGCCCTGAACCTTTCTGTGGAGTTCCTGAGTGTGCTCTACGGATGAAACTAAAAACTTGGGAAATGTCCACGGTAGAATCTAATTGGAATGCCACGGATACATCCAAGCAAGCGAAAAGGTTCATAAAACCCAGTGCAGAAAAAGCCAGGTCCATATTGAATCTAAACAAAAGAAATCTCAGGGTTATTACTGGTCTGATGACTGGTCACTGCCCGAGTAATTATCATCTAAATAAGATTGGAAAAATCCAATCCTCCGAGTGTCGTTTCTGTCAAGCGGAAAACGAAACTGCTGAACATTTACTCTGCACTGTTGAAAATGCTTTGACATCCATGTGCACAACAGAACATGTGCTCGATGAACAAATTGAGATTTGAAATTATGAAAAGAAATCCACGTACTCCGGTGAGACTCGAACTCACGACTCCCAATTCGCTAGACGGGCGCTTCTATTCCTTCAAGCTACGGAGTCACTCGACTATCTCCGTCGCCAGCAGGCCTAGAACTGAACTCGATTCCACAATTTTCAATTTTCAACAGTGTAATTTCCCACATGGCTTGGTCAGCCAAAGCAAAATCAAGAAATTGACATTTACTCTGCAACTGTGGAGTACTATCCAATCAGAGATTGGTGGTATTTGGTAAAGGGTTTCTAGAGCCCTTGGAAATTTTGCGAAGTAATCCCAACAGGGTAATAAACTTCATAAAACGAGTTGTGCCTAGTTGGGATCATCAACCATTGTCCATCACAGCTCAATTGTGACAGGATATTTGACTAGCACCAAATTAAATATGGGTTAAAAAGGCTCTACAGATGAGGAAAAAAAATCGTCTACACATCCAATCACCATTGCTTGGAATAAGCGAGTTGATACTGATTGTTTTCAAGATACCGTAATCCGGGGTCAAATTGATCACTTTAAAACAACTTTTGCGGATAACATCAGTACCAATCCAAATATTGCCAAAAGAATTTCTGTAAAACCAGTACCCAGTGGATCTCCATGGAACCATGCGACAGAATTTTGTTCAACAAATTTAAACTTTAAGTTAAATAACTCCAAATATAAAAAAAATGGAAAGGTTACTTTGGGGCGAAATTGATCAGTTAATAATTAAGCATCGGTTGGAAAGGAAATTTCCTTCTCCGCTGAATTTTGCTCTTCTTAAACCGAATAACGCGTATAAAATCTTACAACGAGTGACTTTTATACTTTTAAGGACAGACTTGTTAGAATCCCAAAATGGCCGCCACAATGGCCGACTTTGAGACCTACCCTAGATTTCGAGGGCACAAATCTCTTCATAAACAAAACCAGCGCTCTTCTTCTTATTTTAAGCTTATTACAAGTGAGCAAGAAAAGAATAATGAAATTCACTGTTGTTTGAAGCTTGCTTCTTGAGATTTGTGCGTCTGAAGTTTTGATGCACTGTTAAACGGGTTTTCAAGACGTTTGTCATTAATGCAAAATTAAATTTTGAATTTTCCCCCTTAAACGCCTTAAGGTAGGCAATTTCATTTGAAATAAGTGATTTCTTTCACAATAAATGACAATTTCATCATAAAATGAACTATTTTTTAATTATTTCATGTTCCGATTAGCTACATAACTTCCCAGCCAAGGCTCCACAAAAATATTAAAATAGACAATTTACGGGAAGTCCTATTAGCAATCGATTGTTTAGTAGCAATGATTTCAGCTAAATGCCCAAGCAACACACATGTTATAATAGAGTTACGACAGCGCAAGTTTTGGTTGTATATAAGTTTATTTTACGTAATTCCAATTGTGTTAAAATAACGTAATATAAACTTCTATACAACCAAAACTTGCGCTGTCGTAACTTTTATATAACATGTGTGTTACTTGGGTGGGAAATACATTGCAAATTCCTAAAATAATAACGCAAAACTATACTTTTTCTAAAAAAAAAGTCTATACTCAGCTCTAGACATCTACGAACCAGATGACGTAAAAAGTTTAAGATCATTACGAAGCTTGAAAGTTCCTAGTATGGAATTACAATGTAGCACCCGAATGATCAATTTCACCCCGCTGATCAATTTGACCCCGGTTTACGGTACTAAGATGCCCTTTCAGGTCACCTTCAAAAAGGTTCGTGAATCTTTCCACTTTCAAAACACTCTTTGCGGCTTCTTCTTGAACAAATTGATGCAATGGAAGTAAGTGAAGTAAAGTGTCTAGCGCTTTAGATGGTGTACTTCGCATTGCACCAGTAATTGAAAGAGTGGCCAACCTTTGAAGTTTTTCTAACTTCTTTTGAGCCAATCCTTCATTAGTTTTTGGCCACCAGACCAGTGACGTATAGGTAACACTGGGTCTTACAATTGCCTTATAAATCCAAAGGAACATTCTCGGCTTCAGTCCCTACTTTTTACCAAAAGTTTTTTTTCTTTTCCATAGAGCATTCATAGCTTTACAAACTACCTGCTCAAGCTGCAAATTCCAAGTAAGTTTACTGTTAACCCTTATGTGGCCGAAAGGGTACCCGGGTATCCAGCACCCATTTGAAAAGCACGGTGTAGAAAAAAGTAAAAATTTTGTCGGACACATAACAGTTAAGATATATTCCTAGATACTTGACTGTATTTGAAAGTTCCAAATGAATTCCTTTCAATGTTAAACTATTGATCGAAACTTTTCTCCTTCGTGTGAATGGTACGATCGTGGTTTTAGAAGGATTTACGTTCAAACCTTCTTTTTCGCACCACGAGGAGACCAAATTTAAGGCAGTTTGCATTCTGTTTACAACATAGTCATATTTACCACGGACTAATATAACTATGTCATCAGCTAAGCCAATCATTTCGTAGCCCTCTGCTTCCAATTTTTTGAGAAGATCATCGACTATTAAAGACCAGAGTAGAGGTGAAAGCACGCCTCCTTGAGGACACCCTTTCTCTCAACGTTTATGAACGAGCTGCTAAGGTTTGATGATATCTGTCTTTTTGATAACGTTTTCCCAATCCAATTAACAATACATCTATCAAAACCACGTTGAAATGTAGGATGTGTTACACTAGTTTACAGCATTTTTGAACTCCGTAAGCTGATGATCATTTTTGGTGTAGAATCATGCCCTGAGTTCGAAAACGCGAAAGAAAAAAAATACAGTAGAGCGGATATTTTTTCGACTTTCCATACAAGGTTGATGATCTGAAATCGAATTTTGTTCTATTTTGAAGCAAAGTCGCTCACTTCAAACATTTCATTCTCCGTAATCAATACTCCGATTGAGCTGAAATTTTTACTGTAACTCGTCTACATATGATATGTCAAATAAACGTCGAGAAATAATTTTTAAGTTGTTTTTTTCTTATTGAAAAAAATACATTTCTTCAAAAAAATTAGGGAACTTTGCTAAAATTTAAGAAGATCGTCCCTAAAACTCGCCAATATCTCTAATTTTATCAGTCTGACGTAAAACCTGTATTCAGATGATCAAATGGTATTGTATTTAGCTTTTAATTTATGGAAAAAGATTTAAAATTGGTTGAACAAAACGCAATGTATTTGAATTTTAGTAAATTACACTTTTTGAAAAGTTGCAAAACTCGATATTGAGCTAAAACTCAAAAACTGTTCTACTTAAAAATTTTTAAAGGTCGGTTCCGAAATCAGCACTAAATTGTGCTTCAAAAATTTTGGTCGTTGACCGAAGTTCACGACTTTCGTTTTTTTTTGTAAACTTGTGTTATCAAACGCTACTTCAATGTCGAGAAACGCAGAAACGACTTTTTGTTCTGTAAAAATTTTATCGGTCAAAATACATTCAACACTCCTGATGCTTTCTATCCCAGTTGTTTTTGTTGTTGTTGTTGTTTATTAAACTTATAATTTTGAAAGAGGGATAAGCCCCTTTGAGGGATTTCCTTGCATTTCGAAATCGTCCTCAAAGAGGCATAAAACCTCTTTATCTTTTCAAAAAAAAAAAACAATAATTGCAAAAACAAAACTTGATAGGGTATGTGTGCCATAAGTAATCTTATGCCCCCATTTTCATCCTATTCGAAAACAAGCGATTACGGCACCGATTGACTCCGTTCTTTTTGTTTTCATGGGTGCTCACTTCTAACAAAAAAATACAAAAACAAGAAAGAAAATAAACAGCGCTTCAATCTTTTGTTTTTCGTGGGATGAAAATGGGAGCCACATGCTTAATAAGGGAACCAATACCCTACTAAAGGCTCATCCGGAATCGATCCATCTCAGAGCCGACAGCATCCATAGGACCACCATATGTATGAAAAACAGGAGTCAAATGTTTGAATGGCACCAGCGTAGCCTAGGCAAGAGGTTTCTGAAAATAAAAATAAAAAAGAGAAGAAAAACAACGCGTATCAAATTTGACAAGAGATTTTATTCAAATATTTTAAAAGTATTTTTAGAATGTTAAGAAATTTTATGCCCAGAATACCTCGAACAGAGACTGGAATATAGTTACTCAGATAAACCATTCTATCCATGAATTTTTGTCTCGGTAAGATATAATTAGGACATTTAAAAACAATATGATCTATATCTTCATAAGATTTATTATATTCACAGAGATTAGAATCTTTAATTTCCATACGATACAAATAATCATTAATCATTACAAATATAATGATTTGACATTAATCTTGAAATAGTACAAATGAAATCAAGTCCAACATCTAAGTTTTTAAACCAAGGATGACCTTTAATTCTCGGACAAATGGAATAACAATATCGTCCCTGTTGACTTTCATTCCAAGATATTTGCCAATTGTTCAATGATTTTTTCTTCAATTCGGAGAAATATTCGTAGGAAAAAATATTACGATTATAAACTATTCCGCGAAAAACACCCAATTTTGCCAAATAATCAGCTTGTTCATTGCCAAAAATATTACAATGAGCTGGAACCTAAACTAATTTTATTGAATATCCTTGAGAATGTAATTCAAGTAATAGCCCTTTTATTGTCAAAATAATATGATTTGTTTTTGAATGAAGGCTACCTAATTGAATTTAAGGCCTGGAGACAGCTTAAGCAATCAGAACATACCATGTATATGTTAGGAACTCATTTTTTTTTATTAAATTGCATGCAATATATATGGCCAATAATTCAGCTGTGTAAATAGAACAAGGTGCGTCTAAATCTATCCCAGTTGAATCATCATTATTTTGATTATATCTCCTGGTTTCATTACCAACAGTATGTGATGCAAATGTATTTTCTTCAGTTGAAACAAGAATAGAACACGGGAAATGTGTTTTCATCATGGTTTCTAAAATTTTGTCTGCACTCTTAGTTAAAGAACCATCTTCTTTCCTAAGAGTTCCTAAACCTTTTGAATGATCTTCGGCGAGGACTTTTTGCAGTCTTGCAGCAATTGGAGTACTATCAATGTTTTTACACGTGTGCCTCCAATTTATCCTCTTTGACCTTCTAATTTCTTTGTTATAAAAAGTGAGGGATTCTATTGAAAGTACTATACCAATAATCATCAAATTTTGCAGGCATAATGTACACATAATCAACTACCTTCTGTGAAAATTTCATGAAAATTTAAAGAGAAATTCAAAAGATATGAATAGGCAAAGCAAAATGTGAAATCAAATTAAGTAAAGATAAAATGATATCAAAATGTGATATCAATTTGTTGCTGAATACGAATCATGTTTTCGATTTGCTGTGATTTTGTTGTTGGACTTTGCTCGGGTATCGAGATTACCATCTTCGAAATCACGAGGCAAATTGTTAGAAAGAGAGGGAAGATAGGGAAAACAACATGGCGCCCCGCATCACCTGAAATAAGCATATCCAAACCTCGATCCTGGAATGTCTTTTTAACTCATCATTTTACAGCCCAAAAACACTGATGTGATTATAAATAACTTGAATACGAAAAATACAGCAATAAGCGTAAGACAACTTCGGTTCACTATAGGTGAATTAAATCCGGTTTATAAAGAAACCGAAACATTGATACACTATATAGGGTGACGAAGGGTATTATCGGCAGGTTTGTTCTCTTCGTCATGGGCGGTTTTTGTAGGCCGAATTGCCTGAAATTTGGGCATATAACTCAGCTTGGTTGGGAAGCATTTAGGCTGAAGTCTGAGTTCAACAGGTTTTAAAAAACCCCCCATGACGAAGAGAACAAAACTGCCAAAAATACATAAGTGCCCCTAAGTAATATTTTAACACACACAGATAAAAATAATGACATTTATACGCCATGTAAACTTTATTTCAGCCATGTAAACTTGGTGCTATGTTGGTTTACATGATATATCATGTAAATTTGTGTTATATATCATGTAAACTCTCAGAGTCATTTTTCGAATGAGTGTAATCAGTTTCGTACCTTTTAATTCCGCCATAATTGCTCATCCTTTGACAGATACGCGTATTTCGACTACCACTTGTAATCTTCCTCATTGTCAGTTATTCACTAGTGGATACTACATCTCAAAGTTGGCTATCGGATAATTATACTTTTTCCTAAAATCTTTATAACTTCGTGCAGAATTGCCCGATCTGTTTCAAATTTGGTCCACTGATACACAACTGGTTGAGCAATTTACAGTGAAAATTTGGGAATATTTGATGCACTTTTCAAAAAGTTACGGCTAGTTGTACATTTTTTGAAAAGTTAAAATTTTGCCTGTCCCGATCATTTTGTCTATCCCCTGTATGTCATGTAAACTTCTGTGATATCCCACGCTCCAATCATGTACATCATATGTCACAGAATTCCACACTCTTTTTTCGATCTGTTCTCTACTGTACTGTACGTGTCTGATTCTATTTCGTTTAAAATTTACAGCTACATTCCCACTATTTACGATTTATTTACCATGAATCCTTTCTTCTCAATAGAACAAGAGAACCTTCAGGGTAGTGCAATCGAGCGGCAAATGAGTGTCCACTCCACCGTGTTAGATACCCGTCCGCTCCTTCCTTAGCTAACACTCGGTTGGGTTTTTAATGAGCGGAACGTGACATTGTCAGCATGTCGAAAATCAAAACTGACCAAAACAACTAACGGAGAACTTCTAATTCTACCTACATTAGGCCTGTCCAGCTTTTCAAAAATGTTCTCTGATTCTCAAGTCCACCCCCATATTTTGATTGGCATCCTAAAAGAAGTAACTGGTCAAAATTTCAGCCAAATTCATTGAAATTAAGAGGTGCATCAAATCAATTTTGTGTTTTTCGACTATTTTTGAACTTCAAAAAATCATAACTACACTAAAACATGTCAAAACTTAATTCTTTCGGCAGAAATTGAAAGCTATACTTGTTCGCTACAACTTCTCCGAGCAACGTGTGCCAATAAAATTGAAGGAAACATTTGTAATTATCACATTTGTGATCAGAAAAACCTTAAAATGTTAATTTTTTGATAGATTTTGTTCTGGAACACCCTAATATACGTAATAAGTTTGATATTTTAAAACGGCATCATATTCTCCAATGTTTTTTAGTTATTTGCTTCTTTGACACCAATGCTGTAGGAGTTGAGCAAAAAATATTAAAATTCGGGAAAGCCAAGTGTGGCCTAAAAACTAGCTTTTCGGAGGCAATCACGCTGTGGCGCGAAATTGTACTGAACGTAGTAGCTTTGCTTCCTTGTAGTTTGCCTTGGCTACCCCCTATCACGGGTGATAACAAACAAGCGTGATGACAGGTGTTGGCTATCATATCAAGGCTGACGCGATGCCACTTTTTGCGCGCCAAAGCGTGATTGCACCCGAAAAGCTAGTTTTTAGGCCACATTTGGCTTTCCCGAATTTTGGTAATTTTTACTCAACTCCTACAGCATTGGTGTCAAAGAAGCAAATAACCAAAAAACATTGGAGAATATGATGCCGTTCTGGAAAATCCAACTTATTAAGTATATTAGGGTGTTCCAGAACGAAATCTATCAAAAAATCAACTTTTCAAGGTTTTTCTGATCACAAATGTGATAATTACACATGTTTCCTTCAATTTTATTGGCACACGTTGTTCGGAGAAGTTGTAGCAAACAAGTATAGCTTTCAATTTCTGCCGGAAGAATTAAGTTTTGACAAGTTTTAGTGTAGTTATGATTTTTTGAAGTTCAAAAATAGTCGAAAAACACAAAATTGATTTGATGCACCTCTTAATTTCAATGAATTTGGCTGAAATTTTGACCAGTTACTTCTTTTAGGATGCCAATCAAAATATGGGGGTGGACTTGAGAATCAGAGAACATTTTTGAAAAGCTGGACAGGCCTAACCTACATGTTTGAAAATTCCCCGCTGAGATTGCCAATGGTCAACGCCTGGAAGGAGCCAATATTCCGAAAAGTCGTTAACTGCGGACACGTGGAATACCGTGGCCCACGAAGGAACCAGGCAAGATTGGGCACATTTTAATAACCATTACGAGTTATGGACAAACAATGTATGTGGACAACAGCGGTGCTTCCCAATTTATGAGTGTGTATCAAAGAACTGGGTCAATTTACATTTTGAGTTTATTTCAATGATGAGCTCTGTGGAAGCAAGTTGCTTTTGGTTCACAGATTGCCTTTTCTTCATTTAAATTTGCATAAAATATTATCTCGTTGCTGACCACAAGAAAATTAATCGTAAAGCTCTAAACTTTCAAGATGCTGTTTCTTATCAACAATTGAAACACGCCGGCAAATTCCAAACAGAAAAATCAATTCGATTTTTTACAGTTTTCACTTATTTAGTTCAACATCAAATCAAGTTAATAATGAATCATCAATTATCCGCCATAACACTCGCTTTGTAGCTGCTCAAAGTAACCATTCGGCACCATTATTCGCCTTGCGTGCTAATATAGTGCTGTTGTAGAACTGACGTGCTCTATATTGGCCGAGTAATAGCTCTATAAGCCCAAAAAGGTAAAATACTTTCTTGGTTAGGTACCTGGAGCAGCTTTTCATCGTTGGTAACGCCCAACGATTTCCAGATCACGCTCCGCTTGGTCCACACATTGTGCTCTTTGCGCACGACGCCTTCGTGTGGAATCTGGATTAGTAGCGAATACCAAGTTTCAGAGTTGTTTTCTGGCATTTTTGCAACACGCCCTCCCTCGTCACCACACACCGTTTTACTTCACACCACGAGCTCTCAAACCTGAGCGTCTGTTCAGCAGGAGGAGCAGGTCACAATCCGACTAACAGGCTGTGTTATTTTGTTAGAATTAATTTTCATAACAACGATTGTTATAAAACATGTACCATTAGTAGTTCAAATAACGAAAACTCTAACAAAGTTCCCACTGAAAAGAACAAAAATGTACCTAATAACTTTTGTTATAACTTAACTTAACTTTTAGTCCTGGGCACCAACGGTGGTGCAATTGAAAGATTTATTATAGTATTCATAAGAATATTGCAAAAATGAAATGTGATAGGATTTAACAAAATTATAACAAACTAGCTGTCCCCGGCAAACTTTGTCTTACCTTACCTCTATAACCTAAAGACTAATTCAAATGACTCATAAAAAGGAAATTTAGCATACATACTCTGGAATGTTTTTTTTCTATTGATGTAAATTCTTGAATTAGTTGACACACGGATAAGAAAATCATGAAAAACACTTTGTATAATATTCTTAATGATGGTTCATTTACGAGAATTGCAGTTCCTCCATTTCAAAATTCATGTATTGATTTATCTTTATGTTCCAATAGTTTAGCATTCAAATTATCTTGGAAAATAATACATGATCCAAATGGTAGTGATCATCTTCCTATTTTAATTAAATTAAATAATAATGAATATAGTAATAAAACTGAAAATTCTAATATTGATGATCTTTCAAAAAATGTTGACTGGGTGAAATTTTCTGATTTAATTTCCATTTCATTAATCCATTGGGATAATTCTCAATCGCCAATTGAAAATTATGATCAATTTATCAAAATTTTGATTAAATGTTTACTTAAATCTCAAAAAACTAAGTCAGTACGCAAAAACCTCGAAAAAAATCGCCCCACTTTTTGGTGGGATAATGATTGTTCAATTGCTTTGAAAAATAAATCAGCTGCATTCAAAAAATTTCGTCGTTCAGGCACAAGAGAAAATTATTTGTCCTACCGTAGGGAAGAAGCTTTGTTTACTCGCGTTACTAAATTTAAAAAAAGAAAATATTGGAAACATTTTGTTGAGAATCTTGATAAAGAAACTTCGTTAAGTACATTATGGTCAGTAGCAAGAAATTTAAGGAAACAGGATAATTTGTCTCCTGTTACATTGGAATATTCAGATAATTGGATTGATCAATTTGCATCGAAAATATGTCCTGATTTTGTTCCCCGTTCTATTAATTTCAAAAATGTAGAATTACACAATTATTTTCCTGAATTATGTTCTCCATTTTCGTTAGATGAGCTAAACTTGGCATTATCTATAACAAATAATACTGCTCCAGGTATTGATAATGTTAAATTCATTGTACTTAAAAATTTACCGTTTGAAGGTAAAATTCATTTATTATCAATTTATAACTCTTTTCTTTTCCAAAATATTTTACCACTAGAATGGCGTTCTATTAAAGTGGTTAGTATTCTCAAACCAGGTAAAGACCCTTCTTTGGCTGATAGTCGTAGACCAATTAGTTTATTATCCTGTCTTCGTAAACTTATGGAAAGGATGATCTTAAATCGCCTTGAGCTATGGGCTGAAAATAATGACATTTTTTCAACTTCTCAATTTGGCTTTAGAAAGGGTCGTGGTACTCGTGATTGCACAGCCCTTTTGGCTTCTAAAATTTTACTTTCTTTCAATCAAAAACAAGATGTTATTTCAACATTTCTTGATGTATCTGGAGCCTATGATTCTGTACTTATAGATTTACTTTTGCAAAAAATGAATAATTTAAAAATTCCCTTAATTATATCCAATTTTATTTATAATTTATTCTCATATAAAATTATGTACTTTTATCACAATGGGTCTTCTAAAATTTATCGTTATAGTTATTATGGTCTTCCTCAAGGATCTTGTTTAAGTTCCTTTTTATATAATTTATTCACTAGTGATATTTCAGCAATCATTCCAAATGGCTGTTATTTAATTCAGTTCGCTGATGATAAGGTTATTTCAGTAAGTGGCAAAAACAGAGAAATAATTCGTCATTTTATGCAGGTTAGTTTGGATAATATTGGTTTATGGGCTTTCAATAATGGTTTTAACTTTTCGGTTCAAAAAACAAAATTTATCATTTTTTCTCGAAAACATTCCACTATTAGTGTAGATTTATATCTTAATGGTATTGAAATAGAGCAGGTTAGTGATTACAAGTATCTAGGTATATGGTATGATTCTAAACTGAATTGGAGTTATCATATTAAGTATATTCAGAAAATTTGTTCAAAGAGAATAAATTTTCTTCGCATTATTACTGGCACTTGGTGGGGTGCTCATCCATCTGATATGTTAACTCTTTACAAGACAACAATTCGTTCTGTTATGGAATATGGTTGTTTTACTTTTGGTTGTGCTTCTCAAACACATTTGGCAAAACTCGAAAAATTTCAATTTCGATGTTTAAGAATTTGTCTAAAATTGATGAATTCCACGCACACAAAATCTATTGAAGTTTTAGCTGGCATTGTTCCTCTCAAAATTCGTTTCAATGAATTGAATACTAAATTTTTAGTCCAGTGCTTTACCAACAACCATCCAATAATTGACATACTGAAAGATTTGTATGAAATTAATCCCTCTTGTAGGATCCTAAATTCATTTATTTATTGTTACACTAGAAACATTGTCCCTCTTGATTCAATTAATTTTTATAATCATGACATAAATGTTTACTCTTTTCAACCTTTAATTGACATCTCTTTAGCTTTGGAAATAAAACAAATACCATGCTATGAGCATTCTCGATTTGCTAAATTGTTATTTGACCGTAAATTTGGTGGAATTGAACCTCAGTATTTATTTTATACAGATGGTTCATTCATTAGAAATAGTGCTGGATTTGGAGTTTATAATATTGAGGTGGCTCATTTTTTTTAAATTGAAATCTCCTTGTTCCATTTTTGTTGCTGAATTGATTGCTTTATATTTCACATGCAGTGTTATTGAAGGGTATTCTCCAAATTTGTACATCATATGTACTGATAGTTTGAGTTGTTTAAATGCAATTAAATCAACAAATTTCAATTTTAAAATTCATTACATAATCATAATGCTGAGAAAATTAGTATACGATTTACAACGTCGAGGATTTATTATAAAATTTGTGTGGGTTCCTGCACATTGTCAAATTTTTGGTAATGAACAAGCTGATTGTTTGGCCAAATTAGGTGCTACTCGTGGTATTATTTATGAACGTAATATTTTTCATTCGGAATACTTTGCTGAAATCAAACAAAAATCGAAATCTTCTTGGCAAATTGATTGGGATTGCAGTGATAAAGGTCGTTGGTGTCATTCCATTTGTCCTGTTGTGGATAAAAAACCTTGGTTCAAACATTTATCTACTAGTAGAAATTTCATTTGTCTGTTTTCAAGACTTATGTCTAATCATTATATTTCTAATAGTCATTTATATCGTATCAATATTGTAGATTCAAATTTATGTATCTGTGGTGAATCATATCAAGATATTGATCATATAATATTTCATTGTGCTCATTATACATTACCCAGAAAAAACCTAATTGATAGATTTAAAAATTTAGGCTTTTCTTTACCTGTATCTGTTAGAGATATTTTAGGTTGTAAATCTTTAGTCATGATGAAAATTCTTTTCAGATATTTTATTGAAATTGGTTATGCTGTTTGATACTCTTTAAATTTTTTTTTTCAGTTTTCAAGAATTGCGTCCGATTTCTGTCCTTGATGTTCAAAATTCCTTCGTCGTAGTCAGATTACCTTGGTTCATCCCTTGACAAATCCGCATCAAGACCACGGCTCGATTATGGATACTTTTCCGGAGGAGCCTTTAGTTTTAAGTTTATTTTATAATGATTTTTGAAAAGATAAAAGAGGTTTTATGCCTTTTTGAGAAAGATTTCGTAGATGAGGAAATCACTCAAAGGGGCTTTTCCCTCTTTCAAAATTTTTAGTTAAAAATAAATAACAATAACAATAACAATAACTTTGTATAATATCTCTTAATTAGTCAAACAATGTTGCTCCCAAGTACTTGGCACATAGGGTTATGGGTCGCATGAATATTTTTTTTTTTAATATATTGTAAGATTTATACAATTATTATGCTGACTCTAGCAGATTTTTTTTTTGTTTTGATAAATTGGCGATTTAGTTGTTTTTCTTTCAGCCAACCATTAAGCATGCAAGTTATTTTTAAAGCAATCAATGAATACATAATTGTTAGCACTTAAACGTAAAAAGACTGTATTAGACATTCATTGCTCCAACCCAATCTAAATAAAAATAATCTTAAGGATATCCCTCGTCATATTGAACATGCACAGAGAAGAACATCTTGGAAGTCCCACCAATGACAAACGTTCTCCTTGGACGAAATTGAAAAACTTTCACTCAATAAATTGTACTCTCATCCTCTGCTCCTGTCACTCCACGCCACGGAACGAATTATGATACACCATGAAGATATATTTCTCGCTTCACCCTTAAAGCCAGTTATTCAGCTCAAAAACAAGTTGCCCTTTTTCAACCCTCACCCCTCTCTGGGGCATAAAGAAGTGTGTTCGGTCCGATCATCTCCTCCGAACCCCCGGCCCAGTCGATTATAAAATTTACTTGTTTCAATCTGTCTTTTCTCCTTGAGTGAGTTTTTCTTTTATGTGTTGAAATTTATTATTCAAAAGATGAAGGCGAAGCCTCATCCCACGCACAAGACGGCGGCGATCGAGATAAGATTTTCCTTTCATAAATTTAATCCGCAAGGGGCACAAGGCATGGTAAAGTGTAAACTCAATTTTCTTTCAAACGGACAAGTGCTTCCGCGTGGCCTCAATGACGAAGCACCTTGACCAGAAGGAAACCTGTAAACCACTTGCACTGACTCTGGTAGAACGCACGAACTAGACGAAATATGGAAAATGTGATTTACTGGTAGGTATCGATTTAGCACACTTTCAAGCCTACGCGACTCGGCTTCAATAGCCATTATTGACGAATGAGAGGTAGGTATGGGGCATGAAAACCAAATCAAGATAACATGTGTAACTTACAAGTTGACCTATTAGCACACGTGTCTTGCTACCCTCTTAGGTATGTCTCAAAATAATTGTTTAGGTGATATGCAATACTTATGAGCTTATTGTAAATGTGTTGCTGCACTCGTGACGGGCATGAAGCCATAAGACATGCAAATGAATAATGGAAAATTGCGGTTTATTCAAACTGTTTTACTATCGTTCAAGGGGGTTATCAAGTGGGATGGCAGTTATGGTATAATACTGTCATCTTGGCAGCTACTTAAACACCACCAAACTACTGTTTGATCGACACCTGCTTACGGAAACACGTACTCACGTGAAGCGGAAAAGTTGCGTAGGTAAAAAAGGTGTCGATCAAAGATTACTTGGTGAACAAAAACTAAAAAAAGTTACGCTTATCCCTCCTTGAGCATTTGGATCATTTTTTACCCAAACCGTACACTACGCCAGCGATCTGTTCCCAAGAAAGGTTAAAGCGAAACTTAGTACCGATGGTCTTGCACCATTTCTGCAGGTGTAGCGAAGTGGAACCTTCTCGGCAGGGCTCCTATTTTGGACACTTTTCTGCTTTAACTCAGCCAATTCCAAACCTATTGACACAATTTCTGGAACGCTGTGAGATATGTATAGTATCTAGCCGTGTACAAAATTTCAAGTCAATTGATTAGGAATTGACTGCGTTATAGTGAAAAGCGACATATCTATCTATCTTCTTCTATATAAATAAAAATGGAATGGTGTTTGTATGTCACGAATAGCCTCGGGAACGGGCCAACGGATTTACACCATTCTTTCAGTGTTTCACTCGTGCAGGGCTCCGACATGTTCGTACGAAAAAATAATTAGGAAAATCGACCGGGAACGCACCGAAAACAAAAATGTTTGAAATTCCATTTTACGGGGCAATTTTCTACAGAGCTGCAGTCAAAAAACACAGTAGGCAGGCAGAACGACGTTTGCCGGGTCAGCTAGTTCTATATAAAAATTCAAATCAACACGATCGGTTTAGTAATTGGGCATCGAGCATGGAACTGGGCTAGTTTCCAAGCGGTGGTAGAGGATCGCCAGTGCAAGACCCCTCCAGGTAACATACTACATAGTCCACTGTCACTGGAGAAACAGCGGCAGACACGATCCCCCAAGCCAGAGAGCTCTCCAATGGTGGACCGACAAGGTGAAGAAATCGGTCGAAGCACGGCCCCAGACAACCAATTTGCACGTATAATGAAGTTTATGTTCATGTTATACGTACTTTTATGCGGTAAAGTTACATCGCATAAGATGCAGTAAAATTGCCTTATACGTACAAAAGTGGAGGCGCTATACGTGCATTGACGAAAAAAAAATATAGCTATATGACTTCAGGCGATATCTTATGCGATGCACGGCGTGCACTATTGCGACGTAATATAGCATCTTATGCGACTTGATAATAAAAAAAAACAATTCTTGTCACCGCAGTATCGAACTAAGAACCTTTGGATTTACGAGCCACACTTCACACTTAACACCAAACACTACTTATGAAACAAACTGATTAATTACACGGTCCGACAATTTTTTTGCCCAGCTCCAAATTTCACTTTTTCTGATTGCTCCCGACTAGAAACTCATAAATCTGAAGTTTTGACCCTCCCCCTCCTGGGAGAGGGGAGAGACGTTGATTTGAAATTTTGAAAAATCGAAAAATTCTGAGGTTTTTCGATCGCCATTTCGGTTAAATGCATGATATCAAAAAAGGAAAAGGTTGACCACGGAGCTTTAGGGGTTGTGCAATTACCAACAAAATTTCACGAAGATCCTTCAAGCCATTCTCGAGAAACGGTGTTTTTACGAAATGATGTTTTAAAGATTTCTTATTTTGCACGCAAAGAATCCAACTACTATATGGCACAATTGCCGTTTAGCATCATGGTGTCTTTGAGAAAGTTTTCACTACAATAACGTACTTCTTTTAACCTGTTGGTAAAAATGATCAATCCCCCTAAAAGTGAGATAGAAAATTTACTTTTTGAATTTTTCTAGATACAAGGTTGATGTCTTCACAAGAGTTGTAGAAAATGATGTTCTGAATAACTTTGTCGAGGACGCCAAATTCGTAACTCCGTTAGTTTTCAAGATACGTTACGTTTTTATTACCGGTGGCCCATTAAATGTATTGTTTTTTCCTCAATATTTTTTTTCATTTTTAATTCCACAATTCTATTCTCACATTCTCCAATAGGTCAATCATTTGACTTTCTAAATAAGACAATTACTTGTACTTTCGCATTTGTATGAGGTAATTTTCTTGAAATCGCCTATAAAGTAGTGCGGGGCAAAAGTTCGCACCCAGCAGTCTCCATAAAATAACTATTAAGCTGAAAGACAATAATTTCGTTTTTCATTGCTTAACAATTCCCTATCATGTAACCTTCAAAACATATCACTAGATTTTATCGAGTTCTTTTTGCAGTAATGAAGCTTTTAAAGCAAGTACTTCAATGCGAACATTTGCCACATACTTGGGGAAAAATTTTGCACATGGTAAAAGATAGTTTAATGGTACAAAGTCCATTTATTTCAAGTTAATTCATGTTTATCATTTCACTATAGCAACGAAATGTGTTTATTTATTTGGATCTCAACATTATTATTCGTCAACTTAAATTGATTTAAACTTGATTTGGTTGAAGATATTATCTTTTTCTTAAAGCCAATTTAAGTTCTTATTGTTTGAGTGAAAAACAGTTACAGCGAAATAGGTCCTCCTGCCCAATGGTCCCAGACACTACTTAAAAAAAATTGTCTCACCCAATATCACCAAGCCAAGGTTTGTTGGTGAATAATCTGCTGAATGAAATCTAGCTTACACACAACTTTTTATTTATTAAAACTTGGTGTAAAATTTGACTTGAAACGCAGCAGTCAGCCTTTTGTTGAGCTCATCTTACTTTTAGACATTTTACAGAAATTCCTAAAATAAATATCGATATGATTGTCTGTACATTTTTCCATACTTTCCACCTGAAATACTTCCAATAGTTCCGCTACGAACCGCTTCATCGATGTTTTTAAAACCCGAACATATTTTAGATATTAAACAAAAAAACTCTAGCCATTTCAATCGTGCTTAAGAGTTTCTTTTAATATTGTTTCAGTATTTTCTGAAATTTATCCAAATAATTCAGTGTCAGAAAACTTTTTTGAGGTTAGTTTTCATTTGCAATGAAAATTTTAAGGGATTTCAATCAGCAAAAGAAATAAGATTTCAACGAAGTGTAGAATTTTCCGAAAATTTAAACTGAATAGAAAAGGTTCAACCAGAAACTCTTCCATGAACCAATCATTTTAGCAAATCAGTCGTAATCGATTTCTCCTGGTATTTTCATTTTTTTTTCTGGGAGAGCTGTGGTATTTTGTTACAACTTTAACTAATGAATCCTTTCTTATTATTCTCCGTTACTCCACAAAAAGGTTTTTTGGGAATCTATATGAAGACAGGAACAATATAATTATTTTTTTCGTAAGAACGGTAACAACGTCACACCATTTATTGAACACCATCAGTAAATTTTCAGTTTTTTATGGATGGTTCCGTATACCCCAAGCGTTGAAAGCAAACTTATTGCGCAGAATGCTGATAGGGTATTGGTTCCCTTATTAAGCATGTGGCTCCCATTTTCATCCTACTAAAAACAGAAGATTGACGCGCTGTTTATTTTGTTTCTTATTTTTGTATTTTTTTGTTAGAAGTGAGCACGCATGAAACCAAAAAGAACGGAACCATCGGTGCCGTAATCGCTTGTTTTCGAATAGGATGAATATGGGAGCGTGAGATTACTGATAGCACTCGTACCCTAGTAGGTACAAGATAAAAAGATATATTTGAGATGGTTTTTCAGATTAGCAGAATCTCTTATACATGGTATGGATATTTAAACTATGTATTTGCTTTCGAAATTTGTTAGACGTTCCGCGGAATTCCGTTTAATTTCGTTAAAATCTATTTTTTGAAGGCAAAATTTTTAAAATTTGGTGAAACGAAACGAAGTTCAATATCATAAAATTTGCCAAGTTGAATTCCGTGGGATTCCGCAGAATTTCGCATATCTTGAATATTTCATTGGTTTGTCGTTCTTAAAAAAAAAAAAAATCATATTTTATTTTTATGCTGACATTACAGTAATTAATTTAAACCCTCTAATACCCAACCCCGACTTTGGGCAGGGTATAGTTTGAACATTTTTGTATTTTATATCTGATATCTAGGATTGTTGAGCATATCTGATAAATATTCATAATGTCTTCTGAAGCGTATTTCCTTTTTTATCATCTAAAAATTATGTTTTGGTGACCTCACAGATGTCATTGTTTCTTTTGTATTAAATAGCGACAATTGACATATTTCAAAATTTTACCCAACCATTCTTTCATCGTAAAATAGTTTTGCAGAATTGAATACTAGCATTATTTTTCCAAAAGTTTCACGAAAAATTTAAATATTCCTAAAGAATATTTAAAAATCAAAACATTTCAACAGTAATCACAAAGTGTCAAAATGCTTTGACTCAAACAATGAGAGCTTAAATTGGCTTTAAGGAAAAAGATTATAGTGAAGAAATGTTCAAAAAAAATAGAAAAAAAAGAAATTAAAAAAATTAAAAATAATAAACGCTATCAAGGGGCCGCCGATAATAAAAACGTAACGTATCTTGAAAACTAACGGAGTTACGAATTTGGCGTCCTCGACAAAGTTATTCAGAACAGCATTTTCTACAACTCTTGTGAAGACATCAACCTTGTATCTTGAAAAATTCGAAAATTCAATTTTCTATCTCACTTTTAGGGGGATTGATCATTTTTACCAACAGGTTAAAAGAAGCACGTTATTGTAGTGAAAAACTTTCTCAAAGACACCATGATGCTAAACGGCATGGTTACTCAGCAATTGTGCCATATAGTAGTTGGATTCTTTGCGTGCAAAATAAGAAATCTTTAAAACATCATTTCGTAAAAACACCGTTTCTCGAGAATGGCTTGACGGATCTTCGTGAAATTTTGTTGGTAATTGCACAACCCCTAAAGCTCCGTGGTCAACCTTTTCCTTTTTTGATATCGTGCATTTAACCGAAATGGCGATCGAAAAACCTCGGAATTTTTCGATTTTTCAAAATTTTAAATCAACGCCCCTCCCCTCTCCCAGGAGGGGGAAAACTTCAGATTTATGAGTTTCTAGTCGGGAGCAATCAGAAAAAGTGAAATTTAGAGCTGGGCAGAACAAAAGTTGATTTTTTGTCGGACCGTGTTATCATGACATTCTAACTCACCTCAGTATTCGTTGAAATGCACTTGGTTTCCCTGCGCTGTGCGTGTTCAACAGACCATCTGGAGCTCAAAATGACTAAGCGTCATTTATCACTACACTTCTTTTGCTAGCACCAAAAAAAACAAAAATTATGGTTTTGTCACTTGTTTTGTAACCACAATGATGCCTGTTAACTTTCTTGTAGCTTTTTGGCCCTCCAACAAAAACTCTTTCTTTGTTATCATATATCACATCGCAATATACCAACGTTAACGATTCTAGCTTATGCGAGTTTGTATGCACATTTTAACGAGTTTATTTTTACTGTTATGCGATTTAGTTTGTATACCAATGCGAGTTTAACTGACATAATAAGAAAAGTACCAAGCGAAGTCGTATAATCATCGCAGTGCGCAATTATACGAATTCAATTGACACTTTGCGAGTCCGTTCGAACTTTTTAGCGAATAAGTAAAGTTAGTCGCAATAAAACATCGGAATATCGTCTATTACAATGTAGTTATACATTATTAAAGTTAATTTGGTCTCTTATATGATTTTATCAGATACATCGCAATAAGTACAAAAAATAACATCACATGCGATGAAAAGTGTCCCTCAATCGTAGGTATATGCGATAGTGAGTAAAAATAGTACCTTATACGATATACAGCGTACATCCTTATGCGACTTATGGTTGTCTGGGGCGGAAAGCCCTTAGGCGAATGAAACAACTCTCAACCCAAGCAACACACCTTGTTGTAGAAAAGCTTGTCGCACTTCTCCATAACTTTTTCCTGTCATGGAATAATAATGCGGCAACATGTTCCGTGGCTTTTGCATGACCGAAAAAGTGCAAGAATTTTGTCTTCTACAACAAATTATTGTTATGGAAAAGTTTTGATGTAACCGTATGATAACAAACAAACATGTTAGCGAGATGTTTCAAAATACATCCGTAGATTGTACACAACACCTTCCGTTCGAAAACTCCAAGGGCGCATTTGATCCTCTGCACGTAGGGTCCTTGTTTCGTGGTTTATTCAGCTTTTTGTAGATAGTTAACTTCGTGTTACGGCGAACTTTATTCGATCGTGAAGTTCTGCGGAGTTCAAAGTAAGCACGATTTCCTGCCACAATGCGCCTCTGAATTTCTCTGCTGGTGTCGTTGTCGGCGGTCACCAGTGAGCCCAAGTACACGAATTCTTCAACCGCCTCGATTTCATCACCTCCGATATAAATTCGAAGTGGCGGGCGCGGAGTTTCCTCCCTGTAGCCTTTTGCCATCATGTACTTTGTCTTCGACACATTAATGACTAATCCGATTCGCCTGGCTTCACTCTTTAATCGGATGCTCGTTTCCGCCATCGTCTCAAATTTACGAGCTATAATATCAATATCATCAGCAATACCAAGCAGCTGAACGGACTTCGTGAAAATCGTCCCACTCGTATTTATCTCCGCTCTCCTTATTACACCCTCTAACGCAATGTTGAACAGCAAGCACGAAAGACCATCACCTTGCCGTAACCCTCTGCGAGATTCGAAGGGACTCGAGAGTGTCCCTGATACTCGAACTACACACATCAATCGATCCATCATCGCCTTGATTAATTGTATCAGTTTATCCGGGAATCCGTATACGTGCATAATCTACCATAGCTGTTCTCGATTGATTGTATCATACGCCGATTTGAAATCGATGAACAAGTGATGTGTGGGCACGTTGTATTCGCGACATTTCTGCAACACCTGGCGGATGGCGAACATCTGGTCCGTTGTAGCGCGTTCACCCATGAAACCAGCCTGATATTGCCCCACGAACTCTCTTGCAATCGATGATAGACGGCGGCATGAAACTTGAGAGAGTACCTTGTAGGCAGCGCTCAGCAGTGTGATCGCGCGGTAGTTCCCGCAATCCAACTTGTCGCCCTTTTTGTAGATGGGACACACGATACCTTCCATCCATTCCTCCGGTAATACTTCCTCATCCCAAATCTTGGTAATGACCCAGTGTGGTGCTCTCACCCAGTGGCATAGCCAGGAATTTGCTCTGGGAGGGGTTTCCGATGTTCAATATTACCTTTTTTTTATTTGACACTCACATTTCGTAAAAATATACACTGAATTTGAGGCATAGGTTTAAAATAGCGGCGCAGCCGAAAAAAATTGTCATCACAAAGCGTTTTATACTGGAAACCCCCCCCCCCCCCCCCTCGAGGCTACGCCAATGTCTCCACCGTATTTTAGTAATTCGCTTGGTGAGCTTGAGCTTGAGCTTGATTGACCGCCCGTGGATGCTACTCCAGTATCGCCAGACCAGCTACACTCACACAAGGACCAATGAGATAACTGCCGGGGACTAGCAGGCATCTTCAGTGTGTGAGCGTTGGTGATCTTCTATTTTTAGGTGACAATGGCGCCTGCCACGTCAGGTTGCAGGTCAATGTGGGGAAGGGGTAAGGAAGTGATGATTGCAATCGTTTGTATCCACATCTGGCCGAATATACCTCTGCGCCAGCACAAATTCATGCGGATGTTGGAGTGTTGGAGGGAATTGGTTGGCAGAAGGCTCACACATTGGTGTGTGGATACCAGAGGAAGGTGATAGAATTGTGTGTTTTTATTATTTTGAAGATGTGCGGCACAGCTCGCTTGATTGCATAACTTGTAGGCGTTTTCTAATAGGATTGTGACACTGTGCTGTGAAGGTTGGGAGGAAGGGAAACGGCTTTTTCAACCCGTTTCTGTTCTAGCGACGGCTATGAACATGTTTATATACATGAGTTGTATTATGTAGAGAGCAGAGAGAGAGTATATAGACAGATACAAAGTAGGAGGAAAGGGACGGGCCAGGGATTGAACCCAGGACCTTCTGCATATAAATCAGAAGCGGTAGCCACTAGACCACCAAGCCCGTCTCGTATTTTAGTAACTCGCTTGGTAGTTTATAAAGACACTACACCGTCTTCAACCAAAGGTTGTACAGACTGAACAAGCACTTACATAAGACAACGGACAACACTCATAACACCCAGTGGCCCAGTGGAGAATTTTCCGTTCGACGAAAAGTTTTCACTGACTGGAGCGGGAATCGAACCCACACTCCAAGGCTTACGAAACGCCTAGACGCCTCTAGCCGCACGGCCACGAAGCCCACAGTTGATCTGCTCCAGGAGCTTTGTTATTTTTCAATCAGCCAACCTCCTCCTCCTCAATCTCTTGGAGGTCAGGGGCCGGAAGTCTTTCGTCCTGTGCACATACTCCTAGATCTGTTACCACGCCACCTTCGGTACTCAGGTGCTCATCGTAATGCTGCCGCCACCTGTCGACCACCTCACGCTCGCTCGTGAGAATATTCCCGTTATTATCTCGGCACATGTCGGCTTGTGGCACTAAGCCTCTGCGCGAGCGGTTCAGCTTCTCGTAGAACTTTCGTGTGTCCTTAGCGCGCAGTACAGCTCTTCCATCGCTTCGCGATCTCGTTCTTCCTGCTGACGCTTCTTCATCCGGGAGACTGAGTTCTGTCTGTTCCGCGCCTGTCTGTAATGTGCTTCATTCGTCCTCGTACGGTGTTGCAGCATTCTCGCCCATGCTGCATTTTTCTCGTTTTTCAACTGTTCACATTCGCCATCATACCAGTCGTTTCTGCGATTCGGAGTCGCGAAGCCTAGTGCTGTAGCCGAGGTACTACCTATGGCGGATCGGATGTCCCTCCAGCCATCTTCAAGTGTAGCTGCGCCAAGCTGCTCTTCCATTGGTAGGGCCACTGCTAACTGCTGCGCGTAGTCTTGAGCCACTTCTACGTTACGAAGTTGCTCGATGTTGAGCCGCGGCGTTCGACTTCGACGCGTGGTGATAACTGTCGAAAGTTTTGAGCGCATGCAGACTGCGACTACGCAGTGATCCGAGTCTATATTCGCACTGCGGTATGTGCGGACATTGGTTATATCCGAGAAAAATTTACCGTCGATTAGAACGTGGTCGATTTGGTTTTCTGTGTGTTGATCGGGTGATCTCCAGGTGGCTTTGTGGATATCTTTGCGGGGGAAGAAGGTGCTTCGGACTACCATACCATACCACGGGAGGCTGCAAAGTTTACGCATCGCTGGCCCTTATCATTCGATACGGCGTGCAGGCTGTTTCACCCGATTATCACTCTGTACATTTCCTCCCTTCCTACCTGCGCGTTCATGTCGCCGACAACGATTTTCACGTCACGCGGCGAGCAACCATCGTATGTTTGCTCTAAATGTGGGTGAAACGCTTCTTTCTCGTCATCTGGTCTCCCTTCGTTTGGGCAGTGGACGATGATGCTGTAGTTGAAGAAACGGCCCTTAACTCTCAACATGCACATCCTTGCGTTGATCGATTGCCACCCGATCACACGTTGTCGCATCTTGCCCAACTCTATAAATCCTGTTCCCAGTTCATTGGTGATGCCACAGCTTTGGTAGAAGGTAGCTGTTCGATACTCGCTTTTCCACACTTTCTGTCCAGTCTAACAAAGTTCCTGCAACGCCACGATGTCGAAGTTGCGGGGATGTAGTTCGTCGTAAATAATCCGGTCACATCCTGCGAAACCTAGTGACTTGCAATTACATATGTTCCAAGTTTCCAATCATAGTCCTTATTTTGTCGCGTGGGTCTTCGCCAATTGTATCGAACCGTATTTTCTCCTATGTTATTCAAAATTGGAATTTTTACGGGTGGCTTATTGGGCCTGCGCCAACACTCCTGTCTCGCCGGAGGGCCATCGTGCCAGTTCTGTTTAACGTCCCAACCGGCAACCAACACTGGGACGACCACACTGATGGGGCTACCACCTTGGATCACGCTGGGTGTGGTGCAGCGTTTCTTACTCAGCCGCTGGATGCCAGAACAGACGCTGTTTGAGCCGCACCTCCTTGGTGAACAGACGCTCGGATCGTCCCTCCTCAATCTAGCTGAAGTCAGAAGGACAGCAGTGCCCAGTAGAGTGGGTCATCGTTTATATGAAAAAATGAAAAATTCAATGATATCCCATCAGGTCAAAGCTTTTTTGATCCCATCTCAGGACCCAAATAAGTGTGCAAAATTTGGGCACGATCTATTATGTCTACGTTTTGCGCATCGCGTTTGAAGTTTGTATGGGATTTTACATGGGAAAACACACTTTTTTGCATTTCTCTCATAAGAAGCTCGAATTTTTCTAAAACCATGTAACGGATAAAGTGAAAACATTGCCTAGGGTGTCCTGAAAAACTTTGTCGAAGACCGCGAAGTGATCTGATGCTTATGAAAAAGGTTATAGCGTTGGTATTGCTTGGCGAAACAGCATGATTATGTTGCTATTGTTATTCCTTTACATGTTAAAATATAAACACATGCATGCGTTTCGTTGGTTATAACTATTTTCACAAGCATCCGATCGCTTCGCGGTCTTCAACAAAGTTTTTCAGAACATCCTAGGCTATCATTTTACAGTATCGGTTAAAATGTTTCAGACAAACTTTTTCAACTTATGGCTAAAATGCAAAAAAGTATGTTTTCCCATACAAAATCCCATACAAATTTCAATTGCAATGCGCAAAGTGTAGACGCAACCGATCGTGCTCAAATTTTGCACAGATACACTCATTGCACAATTATGGGTCACACACAATTATTAGTCACTTTCCACTTTAATAGATAAATACTAATTAATTGCAAGCTTTTGTTAGCTATTATTATTTTTCGCACATAAGTTGATTTGTTTTGTGTCACTATACGTATCGCAAACGGGCTTATACATCAAAACATACATATTTTCAATATTTTTTTGATCGGCGCAAAACTAGCTGTCAAAGTAACGCTTCGATTGTGTATATCGGACAGTGCGTGCGCTGCTTTCGTAAGCTCTGTAAAAGCGAGCTTCAGTGATTTTCATGTGCGAAATGGTATCGTCACCAGAACAAAGGTATAATTAACGTTCTAAATGTAGAAATTCATGTGACTGCAGCCAATTAAAGCTTATTTCTGGCATAATTTAAGTGACTCATTATTGTGCCAAGGAACACCGAAAATCACACAATTATGGGTCACTTTTTGTGCAGCATAATATTGACAGTTCTGCGTACATGGGCATTGCATACTTTTAGGCGTTTATCGGTGGTTGTGTTGGAGATTTTGACCCAATTTTGAAAAATTGATTCCAAATCGTGAAAACACGCTTCGTTAAAAGGTTTGAGACCAGTTTTAGATTCTACTATAGTTGGTCTATCGAGAATAAGTGATCATTCATTGAAAAAATAGACAAAACATTATTTTTGAGCCGATTTCTCTTAAGTGACCCATAATAGGCAACAAATTGACCCATAATTGTTACACAGCCAATTTTGACCCATTATTGTGGTTTTCATTATTCACCAACATTTTAGTAATTTTCACCGCCTAAAATGAATTTTACAAGCAGATTTTTATTTAAAACAATAAAGAGGGGTTTCAATGATGAGAATATAAAATAAAAATAATGAAAGTGTTATTTTTGTATGAAAAACGATTCATATTATGAAATGGTTGTTCCTTGAGTGACCCATAATTGTGCAATGAGTGTACTCAGGACCCGAAACGGAACCAAAAAAGCTTTGATCTGAGAAAACGGTTCCGATGACCCACACTAGTGCCCAGGCTGCACTACCAACTAAACACACAACTCTTAGCTGGCGGTCTTTGTCATCGCTTGACCCGTGGAAGCATGAGGTTGGAACTTGTGAGGACCAGAGCTATGTTGAACGCTCTCCTTATCGACTCACCGTTTTGCAGCCCAACAGAGTATCCAGGATGGCGTCCCAAAATCTCAGATGGTGGCTCCAAATTAAAGATGGCGGCTGTTTAATTGGGTTTTAGGCTCAAAAACCATTCAATATGGGTATATTTGATATGTAGAAGATGTCTGGAGTGACCAGGATTTTCAAAATAGCGTGCCTAAATCCAAAATGGCTGCCCAAAAGATTGCGACTCTTTTTAAGAGTTCAAGGCTTAAACATCAAAAGCCCGATAAACGATATGAACGTATTATTTTTTTTAATGGGACAATATAAATAATATTATACAACTGTAGCTTTCAACTTCAAATCTTTTTTTGTCACTGATGTGTCCCAAACTATTTTTATTGGGTCACGATGGTTTGGCCGATAAAATGCCATCATCTTAGTGTACCTAACTCCTCCGGTCCCTTTGGTTTAACCATTTGCAAAACCGGATGAATAGAAAAAATCATGAACATTGTTTTATGATAAAATCCTATACCTGCGAACAATTTTCTTCCAGCCACCTGATGCACCGCACGGTCGGATTTGCCGGAAAATTACCTTCATTCCTTTTTTCTCAGAAATCGTTCCGTGTTCGTTCATTTTCCGCATGATTTGACTGTGGATCATGCACGTTTTCACACGTGTGTTTCTTTTAGCTCCAAATACCTACCATTTACACACATGTCAGCCGTGCGTACCGGTTAGCATAAGGGTTGACCTAGGGGGGGTTGGGCGCAAAGGAAAATTCGCTCGTTAGCTTTCCACGTTTTCCATCGAGAGAACACGAAAACGTGCTTCTTTTCTTACCCGCATTTCAATCTATCACCTGCACCGCATCAGATCGTATCAAAATCGGTTTGGTGCAACATTTTTTTTTCTCTGCTCGATTTCCACTAGAAGCATACAGTCTTAGGATTTTGAAGAAAACGTCTCAATCATGATGGATTCTCCTTTTCTTTCGAAGCGTGAGCATAGACGATGATGGTGATTGCAATGAAGCATAAAATTGCGCGAAGCATGATTCGTACTAGCAAAGCAAACCGAACGAGCTCCAATACATATTGGTAATTGAGTTCTATTAGAATACCAACAGCGAAACTGCGAAAGACCATCCATACTGAATTGGTTCCAGTTGCGATTGGGTAGTTATCTTCTGCGTAAGATTCACTGATAGTTGGCATTCAATTAACTTATTAGAAAATTATCATCGAAAGAGAAACAGAAACTCAATTAGACTGGGAAATATATTTGAAATTATAATCAGAGAATATTGAATGGCAATAATTTTGGCTCCGAACGCAGTCTGGGCTCATGGTCGAGGAAGCAAGGCAACAGTCGTAAATATCCATTCATTTTGGGAATCAGTTTACTTACTTTGCTGGCTGCTGTAGGTACGGGGCTAGGCTGACTGTAATATGATTTGTGTAAATTTACTTCCTTCCTATAGTTTGTCGTCGTTGTTGAGACGATGGTGGGTCAGCGAGCAAGCGCTGCTCTGGTGGTACAGAAAATGTCTATATCTCTCTGGTGGCAATCTTTATTTCGGCAATTAAGAAAGCGTAGCAAATCGAACCTAATTTCCGATAGGAGTTTTACTGTCGCCAGAGGATACGGAAACCGTCGTACTCTGCTGGCGCAAACTATTAGCTCATTCCAAGAAAAATATTAGGCATGGACAGTAACGTCAACGCAACACAGCTTCTTGTTCATTCCTTTTGCGATGTTGTGGTATTGTCACCAAACTGTAAGTCTCCCAGTCCACAAATAAGTCACGACGCAACCCAAATGGTGACGATTCACAAGACATATCGAAAGTAGTAAGCAAAATTCTCCATGTTGTCAACATTGTTACGCCAGATTCCATGAACTTTCTGATAAAATATAAAAACAGGGTACCGAGCAAAGAGAATAAGTTTTAAATCGTTCAACTAGTTTTAAAGTTATGATTTTTTCTAAATATGCGTCCAATAATTTTCGATAATTCAATCCAGGTGATCTTTCAGAAATTTCTTTTGGGATTTTGTTCCAGGAAATCCTGCTGGTCGTCCTCCATGACTTGCAGCTGGGATTCCTCAAGCAGTTCCTATATAGACTCGTCTAAAAATTTTAACTGTGGTACTTCCGGGAATACTTCTATGGATTTCTCCTGGCATATTTAGGGGCCATTCATAAACCATGTAGACTATTTGGGAGGAAAGGGGGGGGGGGAGGGTCTAGCCAAGCGAGCTTTTAAAATAAGGTACACCGGGGCAAGTTGAAACGGATGGGGCCAGATGAAACAGCGGGTTAACATGATGTTTTCCAATGATGGTAAACAGCTTGAATACCATAATACATAGTTTTTGTTTCAAACAATCTTCTGGCGGAAGAAAAATTTCCTAAATGTATTGAAATCTATTTTAAAACTTCGCGTTTCATCTTGCCCCACCCGTTTCAACTTGCCCCGGTGTACCTTGCGATGGAGAAGCACTGGTGAAAGCACTACACTGGGTCGTTACCGAGATTTGGGAGGAGGAAGTATTACCGGAGGAATGGATGGAACTACCGCGCGATCACACTACTGAGCGCTGCCTACAAGATACTCTCTAAAATTTTATGTCGCCGTCTATTACCGATTGCAAGACAGTTCGTGGGGCAATATCAGGCTGGATTTATGGGTGAACGCGCTACAACGGACCAGATGTTCGCCATCCGCCAGGTGTTGCAGAAATGCCGCGAATGCAACGTGCCCACACATCACTTGTTCATTGATTTCAAATCGGCATATGATACAATCGATCGAGAACAGGTATGGCAGATTATGCACGAATACGGGTTCCCGGATAAACTGATACGATTGATCGAGTATCAAGGACACTCTTGAGTCCCTTCGAATCTCGCAGAGGATTACGGCAAGGTGATGGTCTTTCGTGCTTGTTGTTCAACATTGCTTTATAGGGTGCAATTAGAAGAGCGGGGATAAACACGAGTTGAACGATTTTCACGAACTCCGTCCAGCTGCTTAGTTTCGCGGATTAGTCATTAATGTGTCGAAGACAAAGTACATGATGGCAAAGGGCTCCAGGGAGGTATCACCACCCCGAATTTATATCGACGGCGATGAAATCGAGGCGGTTGAAGAATTCGTGTACTAGGGCTCACTGGTGACCGCCGACAACGACACCAGCAGAGAAATTCAGAGGCGCATTGTGGCAGGAAATCGTGCTTACTTTGGACTCCGCAGAACTCTACGATCGAATAAAGTTCGCACTAATAGTAACAGTTGACTATCTACAAAACGCTGATTAGACCGATAGTCATCTATGGGCACGAAACATGGACCCTACGTGCAGAAAACCAAGGCGCCCTTGGAGTTTTCGAACGGAAGGGCGGAGTGCAGATGGAAGACGGGACTTGAAGAAGGCGAATGAATCACGAGCTGCATCAGCTGGTGAGAGAACCAACCATCGTCCACACTGCAAAAATCGGGAGGCTACGGTGGACGGGTCACGTCATCAGGATGACAAATAGCAACCCGACCAAAATGGTTCTCGAGAGTCATCCGACCGGTACAAGAAGACGTGGTGCGCAGCGAGCTAGATGGGTCGATCAAGTGGAGGACGATCTGCGGAACCTACGCAGAGTGCAGAACTGGAGACAAACAACCATGGACCGAGTGAAATGGAGACGGCTACTATGTACAACAGAGGCCATCCCGGCCTTAGCCTAATCGGTAAGGAAAGGTAAGGATAACTGTTCGGTTTTTCAACATTTGGTTCTATTATATCAAAATTCATCAATTAAACGCTTCGAGGCCATATTTTGATTCCATGTTGTTTGATTTACCAAGAATAAACGTCAAGTAGTCGAAAACTTTGTAAAGTGAGGGGATTTTCTAAAAGGACCTTATTTCCGGTACCGGCTTTTTGCGCCAACCCTGCGATGAGCAGAGATGCCAATACCGTAGTTGCGTGCCCGACTAACCCGAGAGAGACCCTCAGGGCAGGTTCTCCAGCCTATCAGATTCAAAAATTCCAACCCCGGATACGTTACGTACTCACTCAAAACCAATGCCAACGAATTCAGCGACCGAAATGTTTCAATTCTCACGACCGATCAAAATAAGCAAAATAAAACTCCCCTTCCCCTAAGAAAACTCAATACACCGCTTGAATTTCACTGTGAGCTGTTTAGGCCTATATCTTTGTATTCATCGTATCTCATACATGTATGAAATACGATGAATACAGAGATATAGACAGCTTTCAAATCTACATCTATCACTACTCTTCCCTAGGGGTGTGGTTGTGGCTTATACTAATGGTACAGTAGACGTTCGATAACTGCAACATGTTTACGTTTCACTTAGCGAACGAAAATCCGATAACTGCATGCCTGACAGTGTCAACAAACCATCAACTGACGTAAAATGAACGTGAACTTCATCCGACTGTTCATTTGGGCTAACTTGGCGCACCGTTTTGACGGATAGCGGTGCGATAACTGCAAATTTGTTGCACTTACCGGACTTGCAGTTAAAAAGCATTGCAGTTAAACCGTTTGCACCGACCGAACGTCTACTGTACCTTTTTATTCGTTGCGGCCGTTGGTAAACTCCTCCCGATGCACAGTGGTTCCGCCATAGGTCATTAATCTAAAAATTTGACCTCAATGAAACTGTGATATCATTGCGGTAACATCAAGTTTAATGCTTTAATAACTAGGATCAATCATTGCCTTTATCAATTGTACTTCGAAACTTTTCCACAGAGCTCATGAAAGTGACTATTCTTAAGTAGACATTTTATTTGATTTTTTTCTAATTCAGTCCTATGCATTCATCACTCTATTAAAAAGTCTCATCCATTCGATATGTATTTAATTGATTGTGTTCGATTCTTACAAAGTTGAAATCGATGTTTATCATAAATTAAGATGCCGTTCTTTATCATTTTGTTTTAATAAGTGTGACTGAGTTAGATGCTTTTTCCACAAGGTACAAAAAACTGAAAATTTTCAACAAGCTGGAAAAAATGTTTCCCCTTCCGACCCCTTCGGAAGTTCTTCTATAAAACTTCCCTATAATCATAAGCAATGATTTGCTGGCAAATTTAGCTGCGACCGTTTGCGACCACATTGGTGGTAGTCACTTATGTGTCGTACCTTCAATATACTCAAAAACTAACAAATGCCTCCCATATTGCTTTGCAGGGATACCTTTTTCTCAACTTTTACAATCTCTAACCATCACATTATGTGTGTTTCCCTATTCTTGAGCAGTTTTGACTACCGTGGACCACCTAAACTAATTTTAGTTTATCCAAATGAGCTGGTAACCCAAACTGCAAAATAATGATTTTCGGCTCCGTAAAGCCAAAAACTCGATTGAGCCCATTTTCAATAAACAATAGAAAAATGCATTTGGAATGCAAATATGCATCAAATTAAGCGGTTTCATCATAAAACTCGAGAAAATCATATTTATGACCGCCCTTATATGGGGCTGGAACCAGTGTGCGATGCTGCGCTCCTAGGCGTCGATCTCGACCACCGGCTCTAGGCTAGTGGGACTCCGGCGAGGTTTTTCTGCTCGCTCAGGTGCGTGATTCAGGTGTACGCGGCGCCGATCTCATCCGTACGATCAGCAAGCGCCCGCAGCCTCTCGCGTCGCTCTCCGCTCAAACCCGATCGTAGGTAGTGGCGTCGGAGCGATCGGAACACGATGTTGGATGAGTTCCGAGATCGACCACGTGCTCGTGGGTCGTTCACAAAATGCGGTGTGAGTAGTGACACGGTTCTTTCACGCGGCGTGTAATCGGATGCTGGTTTGATTTCCACCTACCAGGTGGAGAATGACGGGATCGCTGTGAATTAAGATCCAAAAACAAAAGAAAAGCCAAGTGATGTGGCTAAGCCACAAATCGGTTAACACATACCCATGTTTAAAAACCACACAAATATCTACCTTTTCGTTTTTCTTCCAGCTCCTATCGTAGCCTGCACTTCTGTTCACAATCTTTTCGTTTTTATTTCTATATCAAGGTTAAATTCAGGTTAAATCTTTTATTAACTGCGTAGATTAGATAATTTTACCTTAACAGTGGTCACGTACTCGGGCCACTTTATAATCACTTTTTCACAAATTGATTGATAACTCCGATTGGAACTAGTTTAAAGTAAATCTTTCACTGGTTTCAGTTTAAAGCTAATCTTTAAACAGCCTTAGAATTTTCCACCATGTGCTACTGATTTGGAATTTTTCTAGAGATCACTGTAAGACACGACTAGTAGGTTTCAGATCAAAACTAGAAATGGACGAGTTTTTAGGCTAAGGAGAGTAAAGTAGTCCATACGACAGTTAAGTTTTACTACTACGTATACATTCCTTGCAGGAAGTTGATCGTTTTCCTTTTTTATCTCGAAGGTTGTCCTTATTCCTCCAACGAGCTTTTAAACCTGTTCCCGTTTGTATGTCTCGTTTTAAATTGTAGATATTTGTCCAAATCTCATCGCGAAACCCCGAATATACTGGTACCCAATATAAGTTATTAGATCTTAGGTAGATCTTAGATATTGTAGATGTTAAAAGTGCTCACGCCTACATGCCACCAATCTCAATCCACATTTCTGTTCTACACTCATGTTCCATCGGTTTACCGATTGGAAGCAAATGCTTTTGCTATAAAAAATTAATGAGCTTTTTTTATATCGGCATTTAAACAAACAGTTATTGTTGGATTTTCCCAACTGTTACAACTTGTTCAAAATGTATTTGTAGAACAGATTGAAACAGTTTAAAAAAGAAAAAAATCATCAACGAATTTTATTTTTGGTCTAACATAGTCTAAAAAAGTTTTATTTAAAAATAGCTTATCGGTAACATTTTGCTGGCCTGAACGATGGAATCATATTTATTACGTAAAGTATGCAATGCTCCAATGTAGCCGTTTTCCAAGCTTGCATTGACTATTCCTCTAATCTTCTCTTAAATACAAGTAAAAGTAACATGTTTCATATTTCTGAAGTAAGTTCTGTTATTTGTACCGGTATTTGTAGAACTAGCACAAGATTCTTATCAAACCTTTTTATGTTTTTGAGCATGAGCATGAGCAGAGATGACCGCACAATTCGTAGTTGCTACTCCGTGATTGACCTATCCTTTCCTTTCGTTGATTTGAGAGGCTTTAACCGTTAGAAACGGTCATTCGCCTACTATTCTTGAGTAGACATTTTATTTCATTTTTTTTTTCAAATTTCAGTCCTATGCATTCATCGCTCTATTAAAAAGTCTCATCCATAATCCGTGATTGACCAATGACCAGAGCAATCGAAATTGCACAAGGAACCAATAAATAGGGTTAGTTGAATTTGGGACTAGCTTACCATTCTCAATGTGCACAGTTCGAAAACTCACAAGTAATGTCAATAACGGCGCTGGCCACGTCCTTACGGTCATCGAGGAGGGAAGGGTTTGTTAGTAAAACAACCGTTGTTATAGAGACTGCAAAACCCAGTGTCTCCACGATTGTATTTGGAAAGGACTTTTTGTTAGTAGGGTAAGGTACATTGTCAGGCCCTAAGCCCATTCCACACAGGAATGAACTGAACGCGACAAAGGACAAACCAATGATCCAAACTATATGCATTCACAACCAGAAACAACACAATACTAAACACCCACGCATCTATTGTTTTCGTTTCCGCACGAGACAATGGTGAACGCGATCGATTATGCTGCAATATTTACTCACCCCATCAGGAGCGATGCATGCACAGAAAAGAACAACACAATACTAAACACTAAACACCCGTGCATCTATTATTTTCGTTTCCGCGTGAGACATTAAGAATCAAACCTTTTTATGTTTTTGAATAAAAAAAATATCATTTGAATTTTTTGTCAAAATTATTACTAATTGTTTTTTTTTTATTAACACTCCCACTGCCATGCTATAAATCACTTACACCAATTGCCATGCCTCAAAACAGTGGGAACGGTATTTTTCAACTGCTAATATCTCAGCCGTTTTTCATCCGATTTGCAAAATTTTTGAAGCTATGAATTTTCCCAGCCTTCTAGATGAATATAAAATTTTCAAACTATGGATTTGACCAAAGTTCTATTTTTGAGTACTCAAAAACTCGGAGCAAGTACCTTAAAAAATACTGTTTTTCTGGAGCCATTCCGAATGTAAATTAGTTTCCACGCTTATTTTAATGTTAAATTGCCCATATTAATAAAGCAAAATTATTGCAAAGAAATATATGGAGATACTCATTATTTAACACTATAAAATCTTCACAAAATTACGTATAATACAGAAAATTTGTATATTAGATTTGAACTTTGTATTCATCGCGACAGCCCCTGTGTTTTATTGCTTGAAACCAATCACGTGCACATGGGAAATCTTTTTCCAAATGATTGTGAAAAGTATGAATCTCAGAAACTACAAAATTTTCATAAAATCACGTATAATACAGGAAATTAGTATTTTCAGTTTGAACTTCACGTTCATCGCAACAAACTCCATGTTATATTGCTTGAAAACAATCACGTGTACATAAGAATAGAATAGATTTACAGATTAATTACGGATAAAGTGTGATTCATAAAAACTACAAAATCTTCACAAATTTACGTGTAATATAGAAAATTTGTATATTCGATTTGAACTTTGTATTCATCGCGACAACCCCTGTGTTTTATTGCTTGAAATCAATCGCGTGTACATGAGAAAACTTTTTCAGAGCGATTGTGAAAAGTGTGTATTTTAGGAACTTCAACATTTTCACAAAATCACGTATAATACAGGAAATTTGTCTTTTCAGTTTGAATTTCACGTCCATCGCGACAACCCTTGTGTTTATTGCTTGAAAACAATCACGTGCACATGAGAAAGCTTTTTCCAAACGATTGTGAAAATTGTGTATATTAGAAACTACAAAAATTTCAAAAAATCACGTATAATACAGGTATTTTTTATTTTCAGTTTGAACTTTACATTCATCGCGACAATCCCCATGTTATATTGCTTGAAAACAATCACGTGTACATAAGAATACATCTACAGATAAATGGGGACAAGTGTTAATCATAAAACTACAAAATCTTCACAAAATTACGTACAATACAGAAAATTTGTATATTCGGTTTGAACTTTACATTCATCGCGACAACCCCTGTGATTTTTTGCTTGAAAACAATCACGTGTAGATGAGAAAACTTTTTCCGAACGATTGTGAAAAGTGTGTATTTTAGGAACTACAACATTTTCACAAAATCACGTATATTACAACAAATGTGTCTTTTCAGTTTGAACTTCTCGTCCATCTCGACAACCCTTGTGTTTATTGCTTGAAAACAATCACGTGTACATTAGAAAACTTCTTCCAATCGATTGTGAAAAACGTGTGTCTTAGTAACTACAAAATTTTCACAAAATCACGTATAATACAGGGAATTCGTATTTTCAGTTCGAACTTTACGTTCATCGCGACAATCCTTGTGTTTTATTGCTTGAAAATAATCACGTGCACATAGGAAAACTTTTTCAAAGCATTTGTGAGAAGTGTGAATCATCAAAACTACAAAATCTTCACAAAATTACGTACAATACAGAAATGTTGTATATTCGGTTCGAACTTTACACTCATCGAGACAATCCTTGTGTTATATTGTTTCAAAGCAATCATGTGTATATAAGAATAAATTTACAGATCACTGGAAACATGGATTCCTACAATTTTTTTTCTTCTAGGCATTCCTACAGAAATTGTTTCAAGCATTGTTGAGAAAACTTTCCTGGGATTTCCTAAGTAATTCCTCGGACCTGCTGTGATTATTAGTTAAAGCACAGGCATTTCACCCCGAGGACCTGGGATCAAATCCCACTCCCGAAAAAACACACACAATGTGAGTTTTTCCTTCGGAAGGGAAGTAAAGCGCGGGTCCCGAGATGAACTAGCCAAGGACTAAAAATCTCGTTAATACAGATAAAAAAATAATTCCTCATGGGATTGCTTTTGAGATTCCTCATTGAATTTCTTCAGGAATTCATCCTGAGATTATTTCTTCTGTGTTTATTTCAGGAACAACTGCAAAAATAATTTTAAAAATTTTAAAAATTTAAGGAATTTCCCTAGGAATTTCTACAGGATTTTTTCCAGTAATTATTCAGGGGATTCCTCCAAGGGTTTTTCCAGATACTTCTACAGGAATTCCTCCAAAGATTTCTCCAGGAATTTATTCAAGAGTTCCTCCAAGAATTCCACTACGAATTCTCCTCGGCATTCTTCCAGGCATTTATTCAGGGATTTTCCAGGGATTTCAACTTGGATTCATGAAGAAAATTTTCAAGGGTTCTTTTCAGCGATTCCTTCAGGGATCCCTCCTGATTTTCCTCCAGGAAAATTCACCAGGAATTGATCTAGAAATTCCTCCATAAATTCTGTCATAAATTCATCCAAGAATTTCTCTATGAAATCCTTCAGGGATCCCTTCAAAAATTCTTCAAGGATTATCTCTAGGAAGACCCTTTGAAATTTTTCCAGGGATTCCTTCAGGAATTCTTCCAGATTTTCCTCCAGTAATTACTGCAGCGATTTCTTCAGGAATTCTGCAAAGAGAATTCTTCTTGCAACTACTTCTTTGTGGGTTTCTGCACGAATTTCTCTAAGGTTCCTCCAGAGATTTTTCAAAAATTCCCTTGAGGATTTCTTCATCAATTCTTCCAGAAATTCCTCCAGGAACTTTTCAAGATTCTTACTTGTAACTACTTCTTTGTGGGTTTCTGCACGAATTTCTCTAAGGTTCCTCCAAGGATTTTTCAAAAATTCACTTGAGGATTTCTTCATGAATTCCTCCAGAAATTCCTCTAGAAATTCCTCCAGGAACTTTTCAAGATTCTTACAATTTTTTACAAAAAAATCTCCCAGAGTTCCTTTAGAGATTCCTCCAGAAATTCATCCAATAACTATTTCAATGATTCCTCTAGGGGATTCCTCCAGGTAATCTTCCAGATATTCCTCCAGAAATTCTCACAGAAATATCTCCAGGAATTCCTCTAGGATTTAGTCTAGGAATTGCTCCAGGAACTCATGCAGGAAAATCTCCAGGAAATGCCCCAGGAATTTCTTCAGGAATTGATACAAAAATTGCTCCTGGACATTCTTCAGAAATTATGTCAGCAATTTCTCCAGGAATTTCTCCAGAAAATCCTTTAGGAATTTCTTCAAAAATTTTTGCAGGAAATTCTCCAGGAATACCTTAACCCTCTAATACCTAAATTTTTGATTTTGATCTAAGTATCATTTTTCGTCATCTAAAATCGATTTAAGCATGTTTTGGAAGATGATTCTTTTCAATTCACAATTTTGTAAATTTCGGTATTTGATTTTTCTAATTTTTATTTTTGAACATCCCCCCACTTTTATATTTTTCCTGGAAGTCTTTTCGGGGTGCGGATTTTTTGAGACGAAAACATTTTGAGATTTTATGACTATTGTTGAAATATTAATATTTTAATTTTTTTTCATGAAACATTTTATTTTCCGTGTAATTTTAGGAAAAAAAAATTTTAGAGTGTATGCGACTCCCTTAAACTATTCAACTATAATAGAATGATTTGGGAAAAATTTAAAATGTGTTTATTGTAGCGATTCATTACAAAATAAACAATGACTTCTGGAAGGTGACTAAAACATCAAATTTTCAATGATTTCTAGAAAATGTAAATACGCTCTAACAGACACCAAAAACCATTTTGAGATATACAGAACAGTCCTCAATATCAGCCAAAAATATTAAAAGTTTGATTGTGCACGAAACAAAAAACATAAAAATGCTCAAACTATACCCCGTCTAAAGGCGGGGTTGGGTATTAGAGGGTTAAGGATTTTTTAGGAATTCCTTCAGGCAATTCTCCAGGATTTACTCCAAATATTGTTTCAAGAATTTTTTCAATGATTCCTCCTGGGATTTCTCCATGAATTTCTCCAGGGCGTTTCTCAAGAATTCCTCCAGGAAATCCTTCGAAGATTCCTCCAAGAAATACTTCAAAGATTCATCCAGGAAATCGTTCAGAAATTCCTCTAAGAATCTTCTAAATCTCTCTAAAATGCAGCAGGATTTCCTGGAGGATTCTTCTCAAATTCTTCCAAACATTTTTCTTTGAATAAACTCTAGGATTTTTTTAAATTCTTCTAAGGATCCTTCTGGAAATACGTTCATTGACATTTCTGTAGGATTATGCTCTGACATTAGTGCATGCATATATATAATACCACCTTTAAAGAGATTCCAGCAAGGATGTACTCGGAACAATTAGACTGAAGGTTATTTCAAAATAATTATACAAAGAGGATGCCGCTACGAACGTTGTGTTTTCACCAAAAATAAAACAAAATCTGTATTTTACGTAATTTTGTGAAGATATTGTAGTTCTAATAGTTCCTCATTCTCAAAATCATTCTGAGAATGTATGCTTATGCACTTGATTATTTTCATGCAAAAAAGCAATAAAGTTGTCACGATCAATGCTGAGCTCGAACTTAAAATACGTTTATCTTGCATTATACCAGTGGTTTTCAACCAGGAGGGAATTCCCCCATAGGGGGGAATTTCGTTCTTTCATGCGGAGAATTGCCAATTCAAGAATATTATCTTATGATTTTATCTAAAGAGCGAAAAAACAGTTTTCAACATTGAAAATTTTCAGTGTATCGTGAATCATCGTCGTCAAAATGTAAGTGTACACTCTCAGAAAAAATCATGTAAATTTCAGTTCACTTGAATGCACATAAAAGGAGCGGCCCGTTTGACATTAATTTACGTCTTCTATCACAAATAAAGTCGAGCTAGCAATCGCTAGAGCTGAAGCGAGAGATAAAACATGTGCAAGTAAAACCCTGTATTTCACGTATTTTTTTGAAGATTTTGTAGTTTTCAAGAATCATACTTATCATAAAAAAACAATACACAGGGGTTGTCGCGATGAATGTTGAGTTCCAACCACAAATACAAACTTCCTGTATTATACGTAAAATTGTGAAAACTGTGCAGTTTTTATGATTCATACTTCTCCCTATCGCTGTGGAAATGTATTCTTATGTATGTATGTGATTGTTTTGAAGCAATGAGAGACATGGATTGTTGCGACGGACGTGAAGTGTAAAACTGAAAATACAAATTTCCAGTATTTCACGTAATTTTGTGTTTTTTTTAGTTCCTAAGATTTACACATTTTACATAAGTTTTGAAAAAGTATTCTTATGCACATCGATTGTTCTCAAGCAATAAACAGGGGTTGTTACGGCAAATGTGAAGTTCGAACCGAATATACTTATTTTCTGTATTATATGTAATTTTGTGAGGATTTTTTTTTACGATTCACACTTCTCAGTTTCGCGTTGAAAAATATTCCTATGTACACGTGATTGTTTTCAAGCAATAAAACACTAGGGTTGTCGTGATGAATACAAAGTTCAAATCGAATATACAATTTTCCTGTATTATACGTGATTTTGTGTAAATGTTGTAGTTCCTAAGATACACACTATTCACAATCGTTCGGAAAAAGTTTTCTCATGAACACGTGATTGTTTTCAAGCAATAAAACACAGGGGTTGTCACGATGAATATAAAGTTCAACCCGAATATACAAATTTTCTGTATTGTACGTAGTTTTGTGAAGATTTTGTAGTTTTTATAATTCACACTTGCCCCATTGATCTGTAAATGTATTCTTATGTACACGTGATTGTTTTCAAGCAATATAACATGGGGATTGTCGCGATGAACGTAAAGTTCAAACTGAAAATACGAATTTCCTGTATTATACGTGATTTTATGAAAATTTTGTAGTTTCTGAGATTCACATTTTTCACAATCGTTCGGGAAAAGATTTCTCATGTGCACGTGATTGGTTTCAAGCAATAAAACACAGGGGTTGTCGCGATGAATGTAAAGTTCAATCCGAATATACAAATTTTCTGTATTACACGTAAATTTGTGAAGATTTTGTAGTTTTTATGAATCACACTTGCCCTCATTTATCTATAAATCTATTTTTATGTACACGTGTACATTTTTATGTTACACGTGTTTTCAAGCAATATAACATGGGGATTGTCGCGATGAACGTAAAGTTCAAACTGAAAATACGAATTTCCTGTATTATACGTGATTTTATGAAAATTTTGTAGTTTCTGGGATTCACACTTTTCACAATCGTTTGGAAAAAGATTTCCCATGTGCACGTGATTGGTTTAAAGCAATAAAACACAGGGGTTGTCGCGATGAATACAAAGTTCAAATCGAATATACAAATTTTCTGTATTATACGTAATTTTGTGAAGATTTTATAGCCTTAAATAATGAGTATCTCCATATATTTCTTTGCAATAATTTTGCTCTATTAATATGGGCAATTCAACATTAAAATAAGCGTGGAAACTAATTTACATTCGGAATGGCTCCAGAAAAACAGCATTTTTAGGTACTTGCTCCGAGTTTTTGAGTACTCAAAAATAGAACTTTGGTCAAATCCATAATTTGAAAATTTTATACTCATCTAGAAAGCTGGGAAAATTCATAGCTTCAAAAATTTTGCAAATTGGATGAAAAACGGCTGAGTTATACCAAGTTGAAATTACCGTTCCCACTGTTTGGGAGGCATGGCAGTGGGAGTGTTAATAAATTCAACTAAACCGTGATTAATGCCTAAAGGTAGGCAGTTTCTTAAGAAACTGAAAGATTGCTTTTAATCTTGATAACACTAGTCAAGGATGTTTTCGATCACCTGGCAATCATTTGACTCATTTGTCTATAACTCAGTTCAGAAGCATATTATTGAAATGTGGTGTTCAGCAAACATGTAGATTAGTGTTTTTCCTACAATTATCACCAAGGACGCCATATTCTAGTTCTTATGTGTACGCTGTGAGAGCGCTAGTACCACCTACTGATACTAAACGATCGAAAAATCCGATCGTTTAGTATGAGTAGGTGGTATTAACACTTTTACGTCGTATATATAAGAGTTAGAATATGGCGCCCTTGGTGATAATTGTAGGAAAAACAATAATCTACAAGTTTGCCGTACACCACAATTCAATATTATGCATCTGATCTGAATTATGGACAAATGAGTCGAATGATTGCCAGGTGATCGAAAACATCCTAGTTTACAAAATAAAACGAAAATCGTGAACTTCTGTCAACGACCAATATTTTTGAAGCATAATTTAGCACAGATTTCGAAACCATGCTACAAAAAAATTAAAGTAGAACAGTTTTTTAGTTTTAGCTCAATATCGAGTTTTACAACTTTTTAAAATATGGAATTTGATAAAATTCAAATATCTTGCGTTTTGTTCAACCAATTTTAAATCTATCTCCATAAATTAAAAGTTGAACATAATACCATTCGATCACCTGAATGCAGGTTTTGCGTCAGATTGATGAAATTCGAGATATTGGCGAGTTTTGGGGACGATCTCCTTAAATTTTAGCAAAAATTTTAAAAAATATATGAAGAAATGGATTTTTTTCAACAAAACAATTGAAAAAATCTTTCTCAACGTTTATTTGACAGATCATATGTAGGCAAGTTACAGTAAAAAATTCAACTCAATCGGAGCATTCATTACGGAGAATGAGATGTGTGAAGTGAGCGACTTTGCTTAAAAATAGAACAAAAATCGATTTCAAATCATCAACCTTGTATGGAAAGTCAAAAAAAAAATCCGCTCTACTGTAATTTTTTTCCATCGCGTTTTCGAACTCAGGGCATGATTTTACACCAAAAACGATCATCAGCTTACCGAGTCCAAAATTCTGTAAACTAGTGTAATAAATCACGTTGGTAACAGCTCGCTGCGTAGTGCACGATGTGGGAGGAAAATGACCCTAATGCACAAAGAGTGTTTGTATGTCATTTATTTCTATGAAAAGGGCATTTGTTAGTATGTAGTCCCCGAAAATTGCATTCAAATGTCGTCTATGTCATGTTGTCGCAATATGCGTTAAACGCATAAGATATGAGAAAATCACCTTAAAAATAATATTGGCCAAACGACCCATAGTGCAAGGCAGGCCCAAGGTCTCACAGTGTTATACCCAAGCATTGTGGTTCTGATAACCATCATAAAATCAAGATAATTTTATTCAGGTTTTATGATGGTGAATATCACCTCCCCATATCTACTTGTCTTAAAAATGTTACAGTGATTTCGGGTGAAATTGATCGATGTGAGGGGCATTTTTATTTGTCAAAAAAACGCTCGAAACATAAAACAATATGCGAGAAATGGCCATCATCTGGCTCAAGGGTTATTGAATGATGAGTTTAGATGTTTTGTAGTCAATTAGTCACATATTTCTGTATAAAATCCAATATTTTCCAGTACTGCGTGTTAGATGAACTTCGAAGACACTTTCAAACTATTGTTATCGTAGCAGTATCGCACATGTAATGAATATTCGAGTGCATGTTTCTAGCTGCCAAACATTCGCTTAATTCGATTTCGTCATTAAAAATTCTATAAATATTCAAATTTATGCATAAAATTATACTTTTCTGAAGTACAGTGGTGTAATTACATATTTTTAGTATGGGAATTGCATACTTTCAGGCGTTTTCTTGGGATATATTGAACTTTAAACTTAAATAATTTAAAATTTTACAAAGTTGTAAAACTTTTGCATAGGTTTTTGCATTCTGGGGTAGTTAATTTAAGTGGAAAAATATTTTCAGGACTTGCAAAGGCAATTCACTGACTGATCAATTTCACCCCGAAAGTAATTTTTTTTATTTTTCATTTCAAATGACATTTATTGCGATAAAATGATTAGTAATAAAAGTTTTAACCTCGTTGACTGATGACGAACACCCTGGTCGTACTTGTTTTAAAGCATTGAGTTCAACCATATCGTTGAATATTCAAAAATTAGGCGCCAAAAACTGCGAAAAGTGATAAATTTCACCCGAAATCACCGTACTTGGGTTCATACGTTATATGTCGTTCAAAAAATTCTTGTGTAAGTAGTCTCTACAGCGACTAAATCAACTATCCCAGTAGTACGCCTACTCTATTGCCTGAGAAGATTTATTAATATTCAATACCTCGTTTTTCAATTTCGGATCTTTCGCGCTTAGAGGAACAGCTTGAAAGCAGACAGTGTGCCAGCTGGACGTTAAGGAAAAACTGTGTTTTCCAATCATAAATTATACTTTTTCCTTCGATCTAAAGGAAAACTATTACTTTCCGAAATCCGTTTCTTGTCCGCTATAGTCTGACGAAGGAAAAGAAGAAAACAAGCTGTCGAACTATGTATAGTCGCTGCTGTTGGTCAAATGCTGAATCGCTCTAAAAGTTTATTTCCCGGTGATTTTTTTCTGCGTCCTCTCCATTGAATACAACCACTCGATTGTTTGGGAGTTCCTTTACTCTGTCGTCGATTGGAGGCGAATTAAGAAGAATAAACTATCGCTTCACCGTTCAGCACCCGCGAGCACCGGGGAGAAATATGGCTTTTTAATAACGCATAAAATTATGCATGACAAGAGATGCCATCAAGTGCTGAACAAATTTTTAACGATTTTCTAAGTGCCACCACTTGACGAGGGAAAACCCCTGGAATGAGGAAACGTGTATACCAACCAAGCCCAACAATCGCCAGTCTGTCACACATATAATTTTTTCGGATTTTCTCTTTTGTTATCTAATATTTCCCGCTGGCGGATGAGTGAGAGCCCATATCTTTCCCGGCGGATCAGTGCACTGTGCTGGTGACATTTATAACCTGGCAAACTTTATTTTTAATAAATTCACCCCGCGTAGAGGTCGGAACCGGATTGTGGGTGGGTGTAGAAGAGCAAAATGACACAGGATGAGCACTCGCCGCTGCTTGTATCATACCAACCGCAGAGTGATGTCAACAAATACCCCGAGACAATTGTTTGCCGTTTGTCTCATATAGGGGGTTTTAGAATGGGGGTTCTGCGATGGGGTGGGTTAGTTAAACATAATATACATAGTACTCGACTAGCGAAATTTTTCATCGTCAAAAAAGATCGCGTGACCTATCGTAAATTACCGATTTGAATGGTTTTACCCAAAATCAAATAAATACATATACTTAGGTCTCATATAAACGAATTGGGTAATGCCGGATCGTTGTATGGGCCTTTTCATTTGACGTCTTAGATCAGCTGATTTCTCGGGCAGTTGGCAGTTCTCTTATGAAAATGACAGTTTTGCGTTTGCGCTTTGTTAACAATTCGGCAGTTTTTTTTTTAATTTTCTCCCTTTTTGGCACAGACCTACTGGTCCATATCATAATTCGGCAGTTGTAAACAGTGGCATACACGGACCTGTCAGCTGAAAAGGCCTATTACACCTCAACAGGCATGAAAGTACGCCAATTTGTCGCAGACTGTAGGGAGATTCGAATAAATTTGACCCATTAGAATAACGAGCCACAAATGTCCAATGCCGCGACTGTTCGTCTGACTAACATCTAGTTTGCCATTAACGATACTAATTAGAAGTCAACACTGATTTTTCATTTGGGCCTAACTGACATTTTCGAGATCTCTTCATCGTTCCTCTCTTTGTGTTATCACAGAATGTGTATTGAGTTTTCCAAAGATTTTTTGGTTGAAATGCGAAGAAGACGACTACATGTTGCTATACACAGAAAAAAGTTTTTAATAATAACAGGAGCGTAATCCAAAAGTCCACGGAATGCTGCTTACTGTAATCTCATTTCTTACAGAAATTTAAATAATTAATCATGTACATACATCGTCCCATGAAAGTAGATCAAAATTAAACTATCTGCTTTGTATTGTCTGAGACTTGCGATTACGTTTCAACTAATGACGCACAAATTTACACGATATTCCATCGAACTAGCGTTGGTGCGGCCGTAGCTCAAAATTTTTAGCGCCGCCATATTGTCTAGAAAAAGTTTTCGCTGTCAGTGTCAACAGTGGAATTGCGTCTTAAAACTTAATAAATAAAGTGAAAAAAGGTGTATATTTAAGTATGTTATTATTGTCATTAATATTTATTAAAGACACTTTACCACTTATGTGGCATTCGTGTCTGGATTTAAGTATGTGGTCATATTTAAATCTCTCAAATCATTTTGACAATGGCGTTTAAAGTGTGGTGCATTTATACGTGAAGAAAAAAGTGTCTAGTGAACTAAAACCGCTGCTGATGCTGTCGTTTGCATTCTGCGTTGCTTACCGCTGTTCCCGTTCCAGAATCCACATGATTTTATAAGGTTTAGACAAATAAATGAGTGTTGTTGTTAATAAAAGCCAGTTTATCCTTCATTTCCCGAAACTAAGCCTCGCTAAACAGGTGTCGTGACTACAAATCCGTCTGCTCGGTTTTTCTTTTGTTTTTTCACTTTTTTATGTCTACTTCGGCACTGGATGCGGAGCAACCCAAAACAAACGAGAGATTACACGATGCTTGAAATTTACACGAATGATCAACAGTGAACTTGTAATCTTACGCCATTCATCGCATTCCATTTATGTGCATTAGAATTGGCTGAAAATTACATGGATTTTTCGAACTGTGACTTGTATGACCAGTACTACAAAAAGTAACGTCAATAATCGACTCTGCACTGTTCCGACTCTTGGTACCAGCCAGGTCGATATCTAGGGGCTGTCCATAAACCACGTGGTCATTTTTTGGGACTTCTCAAACCCCTCCCCTCCCCCCCCCCGCGTGGTAATTAGTCCATACAAAAATTTTTATTGGTCCATACAAAATGGTCTTTGGCCGAACCCCCCCCCCCCCCCCCCCTCATGACCACGTGGTTTATGGACAGCCCCCATGCCACCTCTAGCAGGATGTGACCCCACTTGGTTCGTAAAACGGCTTTCCTATTGTGTGAAGTTCCCATAGCAGTGAAGTCACCTGCTAACACAACCAGTCTTCGCCTAGTCAGCACGGTCGTTTTACCATCCAGCATCTGCATGATTTGCTCGATCGATCACTGCGGAGGCGCATAGCAGCTACAGAAGAAGTGACCGTTTCGCTGGTCAAGGATCCAAGTAAAACACACTTTATGCTTTTCACTTTATTTAATTTTTTTTTCTAAACTTACTGTGTGTGAGTGTGTGGAGCGTCGGTGTGAGGTGTGTCGTTGCGGCCGGCCGGAAGTTGAGCACTGGGGAGCTTTCTACGGATATCCTGGGCGTTTGGTGGACCGACGGGCTTGAACGGGATGACAGGGTGCGCGACACAACCGTCGCGCTTGATATTGCCACTGGGGTGGTATGGTGGACCAACAGGCTCAGCGGGGGACACCAAGGGCTTGGGGTATTCACGGCACGTTCTGGGCGTCGGAGGTTCTTCAACGCCAGGCGGGACTACTGGCTGTCCGCGAGGGCCACTAATTAAACTAAAGTCATCGTTCGGGCCTCCTAGGTGGCGGACGGGATGCCTCACAGGTGATCAAAAATATCTGACACGTCGACAATGATTTTTCATAAGGGCCTAACTGACTTGATCGATTTCTCCTCGTCGACTCTCTCTTTCGCTAATAACTGGATCAAAACAAACAAAATCATTATTCTTTTTGTTTCTACACAGTATCAAAAATTCGAGTAAATTTACGCTACATGTAATGCACATAAAGGGAATGCCAAGGTTAGCGTAGAATTCCGCTGGCGATAAAATTTACATGTGCAGTTTTGATTGCAGGTGTGAATTTTAATCATCGTGTAAATTTCATCGTTTGGATTCATAGTTCGTTGCCTACTAGTAAACAAAAGCCAACCAGAGAAAAAATGCGAAGTGGAAGAATCGAGATAACTTTGACCTTTTTGGAAGACGACAATATGTTTCAATTTTACGAGAAAGTCTCAGGCAGTTGATAGAAAAAAAAATATACTTCTACATGACTACATGACAGTGAATGTATTTATTTCATTATAATTTGATTTTGCATCTCACAATTTCACTGCGCTGGAAATCCCGTCCAAGTGATGCTATCGACAACAACGGCATCTGCTACTTCCACCGCAATCTCATTTTTAAGCATATTTTGCACTTCAGCCACTTCCTCAAACAACAAAACGATTGTCACTGGTTTGTAAACACATCACAAATTAATACAAATAGAAAACATCAGCAATTAATAGCTCTAAATTAAGGATTTCGGTGATTGCTTCACAAATTATTCCTCGCGAAACGAAAACACACACTTTGCAATATGGCTGACTGCTGCCGCGGTCGCCGTCAGCGGCTGTGCTGATCACACGTAGTTCGTGTAAATTTCAGCCAACGTTTGTTGAAATTTCAAAGCACAGAATGAAGAAATAGCCAAGGTTGTATATTTTCAATTTATTTGGAGGAGGTATACGACTGGGAGGAAATGTTGAATTGTTGTGGCTTTCTCAGTCTAAGAGCATTGAAACGGCTAGTTTGGCATATCCCGACGTTTCGGTCCCGTGTATTGGACCTTTTTCAAGGGATAAGCAGTCAACCGTCTCTCGTTATGTGGTTTTTGAATGCAGTTTGAGAGTTGGAGCTTCTTGTAATGCCATTTAACATAGACACAGTGTGCAGTGCAAGTTGTCCCAAAAAGTTCAAGACAAATTTATGTGTTCTATGTTAAATGGCATTACAAGAAGCTCCAACTCTCAAACTGCATTCAAAAACCACATAACGAGAGACGGTTGACTGCTTATCGCTTGAAAAAGGTCCAATACACGGGACCGAAACGTCGGGCTATGCCAAACTAGCCGTTTCAATGCTCTTAGACTGAGAAAGCCACAACAATTATCAATTTATATTATTTAACGATGCATGTGCATGATCAAACGTTTAATTCTATGCCTGATTTTCGATTACATGATGCCATTTTCTGCGATATCCGTCATTCCGGTTTGCTTAATATTCAAATTTTCTTTCTGTGTGGGAAGAAGCCGTCGTACGTACACCTGAGAAGGAAGCGCGCTGTTGTAAAAAGTAGAGTAATGCGGGGCAAAAGTTCGCACCTAACAGACTTCACAAAATAGCTATTAAACGAAAAGAAAATAATATCGTTTTTCTTCGTTAAACGGGTCCCTATCATGTTGCCTTCAAAACGTAGTACTAGATTTTTTCGCGTTCTTTTCGTAGTTTCAGTAATTCAATTTTTAATGCAAGTACTCCAATGCGAACTTTTGCCCCATAGTGGGGGCAAAAGTTCGCATTATGCGGGGCAAAAGTTCGCACGTTGAATAGCATAGTTTATTGGTGTGATGTTCATTTATTTCATGGTAATTCATGTTCGTCCTTTCGCATTAGCCGTGAAATCTGTTTCTTTCTGTTCTTAGCTTTACGGCCCAACTGGAATACGACCTGGTGTTCAGCTTTGGAATACAATGTATTTTATGAAGACTTCCACAACTACTAACAAGAAGCTGTCCTTTCCTGCATAACTGAAGTTATCAAAATACATTGTGGGGTAATCATAGAGATACGTGTTGCACAAAATACGTTAAAAAAACAAATATGCTGCAAAACTATTGAACGGGACCGTAATCGAATCTTATCCCCGTCAGAATGGTGATGAGTTATAACTGTGAATTTACAAACTAGGCTATGAAAGACCCCGGTAAAGTAGAAGAACATAGCATGACCTTCAGAAGCATACGAAAAGACACGACGAGGATGACGAAGAAAATGTTTTAAAATGTTTTTTAACCATTTTTCATTTCTTGATTTAAATGGGTGAACATAATGTTTGCCTTATAATGGATCTTCTTACAAAACAAAGTTCAAACCCTCTGCCGGAATGATTTCAGGGTACATACTACACATATTATACACATATAGTAGTTTCTATACCTAACCATCATTACTGCAAAGATTCTGTAATTTTATTGATGTACTACATTCAGAAAGCTAGTGCGAACTTTTGCCCCACAGCTACTGCGAACTTTTGCCCCACCGTCAAGGTTTTAACAATGTCCCTTTCTGCAAGAAGCACTAGTAGTTTATTGTTTATTTGAGTGCACCTCTTGAACTACTATGGAATAACGATTCTCCGACATCAAGAGATTTTGAGATTCTTCCTCTTCCTGTTACTACAAATGCTTATTCCAAAAAGCCCAAAAAATCTATCAAAACACCTAGAAACACATTTTTTCGCATAACTCTGCCACACCATAACAAAATCCTTCCAATTTTTGTTGACGAGTAACTGGCCTGATTATGTGTCGAACCCATGCAAATTTGTTTGGGTTCTTAACTCGTGTTCAGAAAAAGACCCACTGCGAACTTTTGCCCCGTGCGAACTTTTGCCCCGCATTACTCTACAACATTACCAAAAAACCTCGCTCGTCGTATAGAGCGCGAGCGCGGTGCAGTTCGGGTTGCTTGACGGCGCGCGCCCTGAAAGGTTAAAAGCAGGAAAGGACCAGTGTGCTGGTTATGGGTTGTACGCAGATCGCAAGAACTTTCATTGCCTATCTCAATGCGAAGGAACCACTGGGGACTGGTGCTGGCGATGAGGTAATGGTCACCGAGAAGGAACTTTCCGCGTTGGCAAAGTCCCTTAACGTAAGTAAGGCCCCAGGTCCGGACGGAGTTCCGAATCTGGAATTAAAAGTAGCTATTGCAGAGACTCCCGGGGTGTTCAGGTCTGCTAGCATAGCATAGCATAGCATAGCATGAATACTTGCACAAATCTTGGATGGAGTTGCAAAGTTGAATATTTCCATTGACATTGCTGATGTCGCTACTATCTGCAATGTCATAGATTCACTCAGCTCCACACACCTGGCCAAGTCCTTGCAAGCATTTATAAATCCCTTCATCAACTTAGAAAGAGCCCAGAACTGAAGCATCTTCCAATAGATGAAAGGATGTTGAAAATAGCGAATTTTCAACTTATATGCATTTATAAAGTAAATATACTGAAGTAGAATTATTTATAAATAAATAATATTGGAAAGATCTCACCAATTGTTGTGGGGTTTTTGTGGTTCAATGCCGATCATCTAATTGTCTTGATTAATGTTCTTTTCTGTAAAGAACAACACAATACTTAGCAAAGAACAACACAATACTAAACACCCGCGCATCTATTGTTTTGATTTTCAAACGAGACAATAGCGAACGCGATCGATTTTGCTGCCATACACACCCCTTACAGAAGCAATGCAGCAAAGAACAACACAATACTTAACACTAAACACCCGCGAATCTATTGCTTTGATTTTCACTCGAGACAATAGCGAACCCAATAGCGAAGTGACTCCGGACAATCTTGTCCAGAGGATGTGTAAAGACAAGCATGGCCGGTACGGCATTTAATCGGCTATCGCCCAAATCGTCTCGGAGCTACAGTGTAAGTAGCACGTGGAGGAATGACTAGTGCAAGCGCATCAAGAGGTTGTGCAAGGGTTCGGAGTCGGATACGCAGGCTTATATCGCACAAGTGACCGAGCGGAGAACATCATGGTAGCGCCGCTGACGTGGCGTCGATCCTCGGTAAGTACTGGGGAAGGTTAAGTTACGTGGAGCAGATAGGGCTTTAGCCTTGGTATCTGTTCTTGATACTTGCAAAGCATTTGGAAGCCCTGCCTGCTTCCAAGAACAAGTGGTTTGGTAAGGTCACCCGGAAAGCTGGCAATGTGCGAGCTTTCATAATGTACTTTATAATAGCCATATTTTTTTGATTTTGAATCATCTCAAATAATTCTCATAAAAAAATATGACATCATTTCAATTGATCTAAAGGCTACTGCATGGGCAACCCTTACATAAGTAATTAGGAATGTACGAAACCATTCAATACATTTTCCCAATTATGAATAAAAGGCCAATACCATTAACCTAAAATACATCCAATCATTTAAATTAACTGGTGTGTAAGAGCATAAATTCTACCTTACATCCATACAAACATCGCATTAGATGTCCATTTACATTTTCACGGTGGGACCAGTCCAATTCCCAGGACCATCGTTCGTTCGTTCATTCGTTTGCTCGTTTGGCTCGTTCATCTGCTCGTTCGGTGTTGACTTTTCATCATAACCGTAGTAATGTAACTGATAATTAAACAGCGGAAGGGTTAACTTTCTCGGCTCGGGTCGAGCTGGCTCATTTCCATGCGCTGATTGTTTGATTTGGAGAGGAGGTTTTCCCCCTTTTGTCGGTCGTGATGTAAAGTGTGTAACTTTACGCTTCGCTGTCGTTTGGTTCAACGGATTGCGCTTTGCGAAAAGCGATCTTGGATAAATATACGTGGTATATAATTTTCCAAATGAAGGTAAAACCATGATTGGTATGAGTGGATGGATCCTGATTGAAATTTGGACAATTTCGTATCCTTATCCAAAAAGAATACAAATTGATAAGGCATTTTTTTTTTTCAAATGGGAAGAAATCTGCTCTCAGACACCTGAACGCACTATGTAGGGTTTCGAACTACTTGGGCACCCGCGTCGATTCCCGGTACCTTACATCAAAACAAATTAAAATATCACTTGCCGCATGTTTTCCAAACGCATTTCCGTGGGAAACTACCTCCCGCAACATTTCCACAACGGGATCCACAGTCAATGAGCTACAGGTTCACTCTGAAGCCGTACCCGAGCAGAAGAAAATAACAAGAGAATAACATATCAAGGTATTTATCTTAAATACTACCATATCTTGATATGGCTCACATTAGGTGGTAATAAAAGGCAAAATAACAAAAACGAATACCAAAATTTTGTATGAATAACACTTAGAAAATAACAAGTCTTGTTATTTCAATAATGAATGCATACCTACACTGAAAGAATTTTCCATATTTGATTTATGTGTCGCCTGATATAGATTTTTGCAATCTGGCACTAAATATAAACATTATATGTGTTACACATAATCAACGATGAACTTCTCGCTAATTGAAATTATGTGTCAAGTAGATAAGTTTCAAAGATAACCAAATATAAGCTTCATGAATTACCGTACATGACATCTATTAGCATTTCAATTGCTTCTATTGCTTCTCCCAGGTCTTCTTCTTTGTTTATTATTCAAAGATTTATTCCATTCCAATATATTTTATTGATAAAATATGATTACTACGACAAATTCCATTTTAGTATAACAAGTAGTCACTATTTCCCCGTTCCTTATCTTGAAATACGCCTCCGGGGATGTTTCGTTTGTTTCCAAACAGTTCCACCGTTCCAGCAACTCGTGTATGTACTGGGAGCCACAGGTATATGACATTCCATGTTAAACGACCGTCTTTGATGCGAAAGGACATTTCCATCCTGCTTATGTAACTTGTCTTTCGTGTCACGTAATTCCGTTCCTCCAGAATGGCGAATTTTGTCCACCACTTCAACAGCCGTCAGCATTTCCACTATCGAAGCAGTATGGATTCCAGCCGTAGTTTCCACCTTTGTTTCAATTGGATCCGATGTCGAATTGTTGTTAATATAATCTTATGTCCATTAGCTTTGCGCGTCCTGTAAAATAAAATATCGTAAGTTTAAACATTAAAGTTTCTCAATGTAAATATTCAATTTACCGTTCTTTTTCGTCAACAGCGCGCTGCTTTTTATAAAAATGTTACATTTGCAAACACTTTCCCGCGATATTCAAAATGGTTGCTCGAGCTGCTGTTGCTGCCGCCAGCCCTCGCGCCAGCCAGGTTATTCATGAGTTCATTCGCTGTATATTATTCTTATGTGTGAAACTCTATAAATTTTTGCTATGTGGTCTTCACACATACTTTATAAAAGCAAACACTATGCACAATATGGCATTGTATTATAGCATCAATTTGTGCTATGCTCTTAAAATATCATGCGTTCATACACATATAAAAAAATATTGGATTTTTTGTAGTGTAAAATTTCAAGTGCTGTATTTGATATCCCAAAGTTATTGAATAACAAACTATTTATACTTCTTGTTATTAAATGTTTCATTTGTTCGATGACTTCATGATGTAATAGCAAATCTTGTTCTTTGATTATTTTCACTGTTAAACCGACAAATACTACATCAATACCAAAGTCTGCTCAAATACCTCCAACTGTTATTGTAATGTCCTCATAACATTTCGTATAATAACGCAGCAATAACAATTCTAGGTACATATTAGAGCACATGTTGCTCTTCGCATGGTATTTGTAAGGTATGCCCTTCTGCTCGGGTAAAAGAGCTCAAAACAACTATTACACACAGACGAGTGCTAGACGTGTGCGCCGAAGCAGTTGACACCGGTGGCGGCGTTTATAGTAATTTGAGACAGCGACGGCGGCGACGCCGGCGCCACGCCGTTCTCTCTATTCGGCGGTGGCGTAATCGGCGTGACATGATTTTTTTAGTGAAATTCTAAAAATGTTAATACAGAATAATTTGTTTTTTTTTTTTGTACAATTTTCATCTATTTTGTATGAAAGGTAAACGTATGTGAATCAGAGATTTCAATAAAAACTATCCTTGCTAGAATTATGCTATAAATTTTAGAGGGAATCCTTGAGGACGTTTACCAGGAAATTTATAAAGGATTCCTCTCGATAGAAATTCACTACGTCGCACGTCTCTTCTTAGGATATTCTTTTCTAAAGCTTATTTTAGAACAGTGCTGACATGGTAATATCTGATTTTGTTTCTGTGTTCTGTTAAGGTTCTTTTCAGAAATTCCTCGAAGGATTCTAAATGCATTTCTTCAGGAATTCCTTCGGAAAATTCTCAATAGATTCTTCTGCAAGTTTTTTAAAGGGGCTAGAGATTTATAGTAACCTTCCTTCATGGATTCTTTCAGATTTTTTTCCTGCGACCCTTAAAAAAACCCTCCAAAGATTCTTTCACGAGTTTTTTTTAGAAATCACTTCAGCATTTATTTCATGACGTTTCTCCAGGAATATCTCAAGAATATCTCTTATGGGAATTACTGCCCAGCATTCTCCAGTTTTCCAGGCATTTCTTTTTGTGATTCCTTTATGAATACTTCGCAAGTTCTTCTACATGTTCTTCTAGAGAAATTGCACCAGGGAGTTTTATCCACTAATACCATGCAGACATTGGGCAAGAAATTCGTTCAAGGATCCAGATTATGTCTAGGAGTTCTTCCAGGGTTTGTTCCAAATCATCCATTAAATATTCATTAGGGGATGTATTCAAGAATTACACAGCGCAACATTTTTTTGTCTCAAGAGCAAACTTATGTGTCTCCGAAGGATTTTGGGCCGCTGAATCCGTATCCGGGCTCAGATTTGCTCCAACACGTCATAGCTTTGAGCTATACCTCAATTTATAGGGCAAAATATGCGATTTTGGGCTTTTTTGACTGCAAGCCATTAAGCAAGGAAATATTTTTTTTAAGCAATCAAAAGGTTAATTGGCCAATTAACATCTAAATTAACGACTCATGCAAAATATGTCGTTTTACCTAATCAAATTTGATAGATTTAAGCATTTTATGTTAGTATAAAAACTTGCATACAACTTTTGGAGGGTGACTTGTATGGGAAATAAACATAAATCGCTTAAAACTATCAAATTCGGTTTGGTAAAACGAAATATTTTGCATAAGTCATTAATTTAGATGTTAATTGACCAATTAATCTTTTGATTGCTCAAAAAAATATTTCCTTGCTTAATGGCTTGCAGTCAAAAAAGTCCAAAATCGCATATTTTGCCCTACAAATTGAGGTATAGCTCAAAATTGTGACGTGTTAGAGCAAATCTGAGCCCGGATTCGGATTCAGCGGCCCAAAATCCTTCAGAGACACATAAGTTTGCTCTTGAGACAGACAAAAAGTTAATTTTTGTTACGCTGTGTTATGTTAGTAACTTTGTCTGCATTTTCTGCACGATTTCCCGATGAATTGTATTCAAGGATTCCTTTAGAAACTTTATTTGTTTTGTGTCATCTTCAGGGCACAAAACCCCAGTGTCGAAACGTCGGGCAAACAATAAACCTCGTTTTCCGTATTAAAGACTGCGTAGCTGTTTAGTTCCTGCAGCTTCTTCATGATTAAATTCAGAAATTCCTCAATTAGCAATGCCTTCAGCGATTTTATCAGACATTAATCCAGAAATTTTCCCTTGAATTTTTCCAAAAAAAATCTCATAAAATTCTTCTAGAAATTCCTCCAAAGCCATCTCAGGAGTTTTTTTCCTTATCCTGTTGGGGAAATTAAGCCACTGCGTCGAATTAACTGAACTTTTGTAGAGAATCTCGGGAACTCCCCCAAGGACTTTTCTGGGAGCCCCTCCAACAATTGTTTCTGAAATCATTTCAATGAAATTAAAAATCATCAGGAAATTTTTAAACATTTCTATAGAAATTCATTCAGATAACCCTCCAAGAATAACTCCTACATGTTTTATGTAATTTCATAAAATACTTCTGTAAATATCTGCGGAGTAATATCTCAAAGAATTTCCGGAGGAATCTCCAAAGGAATCCCAGGAAATATTTCTGAAAGAACCACAGGAGGCATTCCAAAGAGAAACCTTCTAAGCATTTCTTCGGTAACCCCAGACGATATTCTCCAATGGATTCCTAAGATGAAAATTATGGAAAAATGTTTGAGGTAATCTCTTACTGATATTCATGAAAAATCCTTAAACTACTGAAGGAATCTTAAGCGATACTTTGGATGGAATTCTTTAGTAGGCTTTAGATAGAATCCATGGAGGAATTTCTAAAAGAAATTTTGGAGGAATTTGTAAATAAATTGTTTATCTAATTCCTGAAGATTATGTGAAAGAATCCCAAGGAATTTTCTGAAATAATTGTAGAAAGAGTTTCTAAAGAAATTTCTGGAAACTCTCCCTCAGAAACCCGTGATGGAATTCCTACAAGGATTTATTAAAAAATAATAAGAAGAAATCGAATACAAATCTTTTAAATCTTTTAACAAAATTCATGGAGAATGCTCGGAAAAAAAATCCCAAATTCATGAACATTGTTCTAAAAGAATCCCTTAAAGTATTTCTGGAGGAATACTCTAACTTCTGTTAAGGTTTCTAGATATTTCTAAAGGAACATATGTAAAACTTTCTAGGAATTGTTCCTGAAGATATTTTTTAAATTTCTTAAAGAATCCCAAGAAAAATTCCTAATGGTATCCTTGGAAGAATTTCAGGAGGAATTACTGGTGAAATACGCGAAGGAATACTGGAACTCATAAACTATATGTATTTATATTTTTTTCAGAAATCACTGAAAGAATATCAACTGGAATTACAAAACAAAATCATGGAATAACTTCCGCAGAATGTTCTGGAGACACTTCATAAAGAAATTTATAGAACAAGCCCCAAAATAATTTTCGGAGTATCCCATAGAGAAATTCCTGGAAGAACCCTGGGATAACTGAGTAAATATAATTCCTGGAGTTATTTCTGTAGGATGAACATCTATAAGTTACGCCACGCTTTGAGGAGCTAGGGGCTCGGAAGAGTGTGATAATTTCAGAGGAGTCCTGTACGAAAAGTGTGCCGTAGAAGGTAGGGGAGGGGGGTTTCAACAACCCCCTGGGTATTTTTACGTGACCTTATTTATGGAATTTCTCATAAATCAATGGAACTATTTCAGGATGTTCTCCATAGAAATTCTGTGGAAAATTTATGGAAGAACTAAAAACACCTCTAAAAATATTTCTAAAAGAAGAATTCTTGGAGAAAATTCTGGAAAAAATTTGGATTTTTTATTTTCTAAAAATAAAATGCTGTTAAAATGTCAGAAATCCATGGATAGTTTTCAGAAAGAATCCCCGGAGATATTTCTAAAATAATCCATGGGAGAGTTTCTTAATCATGGAGTTTTTTAGAAAAAAATCATGTTGAAATTTATAGAAGGTCTTCTATAGGAATTTTAGTAGATTGCATGGAATATATGCCTTCATGAATGTCATTCATAAAATGCCGTGAAAATTGTCCAACAGATAAACAAAGAAAAAGTAAGAGAATGTGTTTACAAAAGAGACTCGCTTAGTACTTAAAATAGAATAAGTGATGATCTTCAAAGTGTTGCTGTTAGAAATCACTAAAATAAATCACATAAAAATGTTACAAAAGATATACAAGAACTTCAGATATATACATCTAATATGCAGAAAAAAACAATACAAACTGTTTAAAAATTGCTGTCAGTTTAAAATAGGTGCTTCGTAAAGTGTTGGCGAGAAAAAAATCTTTGTCGTTTCCTCATCGGCGTGGGAAATTTTTTTTCGGCAGCGTGGGAAAATGTGAACTGCAGCGCGCCGCGTTAACTTAACCCTCTAATACCCAAATTTTTGATTTTGACCTAAATATCATTTTTCGTCATCTAAAATCGATTTAAACATGTTTTGGAAGATGATTCTTTTTAATTCTCGATTCTGAATTTCAGTTTTTGATTTTTCTAATTTTTATTTTTGAACATCCCCACACTTTTATATTTTTCCTGGAAGCCTATTTGGGGTACGGATTTTTTTAGATGAAAACATTTTGAGATTTTATGGTTATTCTTGAAATATTTTTATTTTAATTTTTTTTCATACAAAATTTTATTTTCCGTGTAATTTTAAGGAAAATAATTTTAGAGTGTATTCGATTCCCTTAAACTATTAAACTAGGATAGAATGATTTGAGTAAAATTTAAAATATGTTAATTCTAGCGATTTAATACAAAATAAACAATGACTTCTAAAAGGTGACTAAAACATCAATTTTTCAAAATGAATCAAATGAAATACACCAAAAACCATTTTGAGATGTACAAAACAGTCCTAAATATCAGCCAAAAATATAAAAAAATTGATTTTCCACGAAACAAAAATTACAAAATGTTCAAACTATACCCCGTCTAAAGGCGGGGTTGGGTATTAGAGGGTTAACTGGCGGCGGCAGCGTGGAAAAATCGTCTAATGAGTGCACTTCGTCAGAACAAAGATGGGTGCCGAAGTGATTTCCCATTTGGTTTTGCTGGAAGTTCGGCACTGGTTCCTGAATTTGGCGCTAGACTAGGGGCAGTAAACTCGTTCAAAATCAACTTCCCGGCAAACAATGTTCACAACAATCACTGTTGACAACAAGTTCACACAATAAGGTACTGATTTAGATGGAAGACGTGGAAGGTAACGGTCGTTTCGATGTGAATTTAAGTAATACATAATTTTGTTTACATGTAGTGCCGAGAATGGGGTCGAAAACCTTTCCTGTAGACTGCTAGCCAGTAGAATTAATAATTACTGAACATGTTCTGTGGCTTACTTGGTTAAAGCGCCGGTCTAGCGATACGAAGTCATGGGTACAAACCCAACTAAACCAAGTGGTATTTTTTCACAAATGTACTTCTCTATTTGTCAATTAAAAGCATAATGTATCTTCAAATGCTTCAAGTTTTTCATCTGGACTGGATTACTTTTTTTGTTTAAATCTGAATAAATTTTCAAAGCCAGGCAACAACTTTTTAAAGTAGAAATTTTGGGACCGTCTTTCCTACTGTGGCATTCATGTGAATTTCCCAGCATTACCAAAGTATTTAAGTTGAATTGAAATAACATTTATCTTATTATACTTAACTGCCCATAGCCGGTATCTATACCGGACATTATAAAATCGATATTCCTCAATCCAATCGCCAAAAGGTCTATAAATAACTTGACGCAACATAAACGTTACACTTGTATGTGATATAAATCAAACCGGACAAACGGAAAATCGCAGTCAATGAATATACGGAATTAAACGAGCCGAGGGGACACGCACAACTTCCAACCAGCTGTTGACGGGAAGAAAGGGGCAGTCTAACTTTTCGCCATTTCGTCACACTTTGACTCCGGGCCCTTCCATCCCTTTTCCGGTAGCCGACTCGGCTTCGTTATCCGCCCAGACGGAGCCAACCACCATGACCGACCGGGAAAAAAGAAAAACGATAAAAACATAATGAACTAATTGTCCTTTGGGACCGATCTATTTGCTGGGGATTTCCACCGGGCGGAAATTTGACACCGAGAGTTGGGAATCAGCAGTAGCAGGGCGCCTCCGGGTCAACTAAAATCCGATACAAATGACCGCAAATTGTAGGAGATCCCTTCGCTAATTCCCGCCAACAACGTGGGGCAAGTGTCACTAAATAATCTACTTATGGCGGTTTTGACACGAGCGACTTGGACACTCCTTCCATTTTGCTCGAGTTTTCTTTTCTAATTCAATTATTTAAATTGAAAGAAACGTTAGACTCGCTTGACCAAACCGAAGTTCATGGGCCACCGAAAGGGTACAACAACGCACCGGACCAAGTTACGGACAATTAGCAAAGTAAAAAATCCGAGGAAGTTATTTTCATTCATGAATGTAGGCTGGGAATCTCTTGGGCAATAAATTTCCATCATTCGCTTATCGTATTTTCCATTGTCCAGTACGAGCATTACCCGACGTCTCCACTAGACAGAAATGTCTAGCCATTTTGCTGGACAGATGTGTCATGACAGAAATGTTCTCTCGCTGTTTGCATGGAAAGCAGCGGTGTTGATCATTTCTATTACGTTTTCTCATTCTGGCAGCAAAATGGCAAGACATTTCTGTCTAGTGGAGACGTGGGGTTAGTTAGTTGGCCGACCGACGGCCATTCCGTCTGTCTGTCCCATAGAGCCATTCTAGAAAATGTCCACCGGGGCACCATAGTCAGTCAGTTCCAGGCGCTTCGGGAAACCCATTTGGTCAATTTTTATGGAGTGGAATGTGATAATGCGCATCTGCATTCATATTGTAGGTATTCACTCGCCGCCGGCCACACACCAGCAGCAGAGCAGAAGCTGAATGGCAGTCCCGATTGGCACTGTAGCAGAACACATTTATTGTCCGGAGAACTATGGAAGAAGTGTGCCATTCGGTTGCTGCATTAGTTTGTTTTCAATTCAATCTACGATCTACGATTTATTTATGTTTATTGCCTCTATTTGTGTGGTGTTTCATCATTCTTCATTACCAATTGATGCAGATTTTGTTAAATATATAGGGTATCAGTTGTGGTCAGTCCGCTGTACAACCAGTCGCGAGCTAAATCGGTATGCATTATAGTTTTTGACTTCATTTCTTCATGCTATATTATGATTACAACTGCTAAAACCATAGAATTGAGATAAAAAAAAGCAGAAAAAAAAACACTACCTACTTCAAACAATCAGCTCTCATAAATATGTTTTAGCCAGGCAGAATGCTTCTAATTTGTCCACTCTCATAAGAGCACACGTGATTGCCCAAAATAGAATCCAATAATGTTAAGTGCAGGGCAGTGGTACGGTAAAGGCTGGGTAATTCGCGCAGCTCGAACACAAGTACGACCGCTGTCCAAGCCACGACGTCAAGATCGTAGAAGACCTAAACGTTCAGGTAGGCCAGGAATTCAGACCGACGATGCGAAAAGTTTAGCACCCACCAGCTGACGAACAAAAACCGCCTAGAACTTATTGATTTCACCGCCTCCAAAAATAAGGCCATACGTAGCACCTACATATTTCCATCACAGCCTCCCAAATCGACCAAGTCCTGATTGACGGCACACACTTCTCCGACATTATCGACGTCAGTACCTATCGTGGCGCTAAAATCGACTTTGGTGAAGGTAAAAATGTGCCAAAAACTCTCTGTGATCAAAAACGTACGGTACCGACGGCCGCCTCGGTATAATCTGGAGCGACTGAAGCAACCGGATGTCGCCACCGCATAAAGATCACAGTACACGGCTGCGGAGTACACGGCTTACGAAGGCAAGTTCGAAGGGTACTGAAGGCGGCATGACTATAGCTGAACCCGCCAACATTATGCAGACTCAGCTGGCCACCTACCAACGGACGGTGAAAGACGATTTCAAAAAGCTTGGGGATTCTCTGTCGTCACTGACCACGCAGATGGGTAAGCTGCGAGAGGATATTGTGTCCGAGGCATATTGTGGATAGTGTATCGAGAAGCTCCGAGAAGAAAACAACCGAACATACAACAACCTGGCTACATCAGGATGAAATATCGCTAGCTTTCGACAGATCTGCTCGAATACACGATCTTGTGGTTAGTGGAATCCCGTTCGTGGATGGAGAAGATTTATTGTCCTACTTTCGCATTTGCTTATACCGAGAGAAACTATCCACTGGTCGATGTTCGTCGCTTCTCCAAGGGACCCTTTGCAAATGGAAAGCTATACATGGTTCTACTACAGTTTGCAATCACTGTCCAGCGAAACGAATTCTATTCGCGATATCTTCACTCTCGTTCGTTATCGCTCTCCTAGATAGGGTTTTCAGTCAGCAAACGAATATTCATCAATGAAAACCTAGGACCCGTTCTTCAAAAAAATTTGAGTAGATCAGTTTTTGAGTTTTAACTTAAAATCGAGTTTTACAGTTTTTAAAAATATGGAATTTACTAAAATTTAAATATTTTGCCTTACGGTCGACCAATTTTCAATCTTTTTGTGTTAAAAAAAGCTGATTATAATATGTTCCAATCATCTGAACACATTTTTGGTGTCAGTTTAATGGAAGCCGAGATATTGGTGGGTATATGGGACGATCTCCTTAAATTTTGACGAAATTTTCAAAAAATAATGAAGATTCGTATTTTTTTTTTCAATTATAAAAACACAATGCATTAACTACATCGGCTGTTTTCCTACTCTCCGCATCGACCAATGTGGCGCTAGCTTCTACACGCAAAAAAATCCGTTCCTATATACGTGAACTCCCAGTCACGGCAACGGGAACAAACGGGAACTATGCATAGCAACGATAACAACAATAAGAAATGTACACCGTGAACTAGATGTCACGGTTTCTAGAACGCCTATATTGACAGCTGGAACTAGTTCCAGTTTACGGTGTATATTTGCTTGTTCTCATATTTCGACACCAACATTTCAAAAGGGCGTAACTGCTTTTGGAATCATCACCTTCTTTTAAAGCTGTGGATCATGTGTTATGATTTCCATGTTTTTCACAACAAGTACCAGATGGGAAAAACTCTCCTCTTTCCGACAACCACGGTGGATTGAGTGTAAGGGAGGCAGTACGACCTACAGCTTTGAAAGAAGGTACTACTTGCAAATGCAGTTACGCCCTTTTGAAATGTTGGTGCCGATTTGCGTTTGTTTGTTCACGTTTATCAGAACGGTTTTCTGAGCGTGTATGCGCGAAAAATCGCTAAAAGTAAAACGCAAAAATAAAGGCAAATTTATCGAAGTGGAATACATTATTCGAAAAAATATTTGGTAGTGGTTGTGCACAATGCACAATGGTCCACGAACCAGATTTACGAGGAAAGATGCATTCAGCGCCTTCAAATGATTTTCTAGATAAATATGGTCTTCTACAAAGTTATTCCTAAAAATAAGGCGCTCTTTTCAATATACATGAAAATTTGGGTGGTCCATATGTTCAAAGGAATTGGGAACCAAACTTTTTTATTTGCAAGAATAACTGTATACATTCTTCGGGAAAGTTGTAGATCTATCAATTTTGAGCAAGTTTGCTGAAGACACTTTTTATGTAGCTTTAAAATTGACCGATCTAGAGGTATTTTTCTGAATAAGCTTAGGGTGGTTCAAGAAAAACCGGTTTTCTGGCGTTAACTTTTTCAGTTTCGATTTTTCATCAAAGTCGCCCAAGAAACACTTGTAGAGCACTTGAAGACGCGTCGTTTCGTGCGCTGAGATGGTCGTTATCTCTTTTGGTTCAAAAGTTACAGGCATTTTTCTTAAAAAAAAACATAGTTTTTTAAAACGGTTTTCTGACGGGTTGGGGAAAACATAAAAAATATCTTTTGCCCGCATTCAAGAGAAGAAATGTTGTTGTAAAACAAATCAAAAAAATAGAGAGCTGTTATTTTTGTAACTCAAGTGAAAAATACTTGAAAAGTGCCTATTTTTTCTAGAAAATTATCAATATCTTTTGAACGGAATGTCGTAGCAACATTTTCAGCGCACGAAAATGTGCGTTTTTCAAAGCTCTCGAAAAAATTTCCGCTCTACTGTAAGTTTTTTCCTTCACGTTTTTGAACTCAGCGCATGATTCTACACTAAAAATGATCATCAGCTTACCGAGTTCAAAAATGCTGTAAACTAGTGTAATTGGCTTAATTACCTCAACGGCTGTCGATCCACATGGGTCTACTCGTGAAATACATAATTCGAAAATAGCTATCTAAGCTTGAAAGTTTATTCTCCGTATACTCTAAATGCAATACTGTGGAAAACGCGCGACTATTTCCGTGAGTCGGTCGGTTTTCTTGGTAGGGAGATGGGGACGCGAATATTTAATGCGAAATCAGAAGCGCGCGATAACTTTCGTGGGAAAGTCTGTTTTCACGGTTAAGTAAACGATCAATGCGCTGACGCGTTTAATATAGAACGATCGTTGACGTATGTGCATTACCCTTACTATCGCGACAAAATAAATCATAATCGGGATGAAGACCGTGTCGTGTATTTTCATATAACTAGTGGATCACATCACCTACCAAAGGTGGCTCCAAGATCCACACCTTCAGTAGGTCGGCTCAAGAGCCACACCTTACCCTACCATACTAACAACCGACACAATTGTGGGGATGCTGTGGATTCCACGGTTTCTAGTAACAACGGTTGTCGAACTAACATTCCTTCCCCTTTCCCGATTACCGTTAGGACGTGGCCGGCGCCGTTATTGGCTTTAAAATATTAAACTCTCGAATTGTGCACATTGAGAGTGTGTAGCTAGTCCCAAGCACCATTCATTGGATCTCTGTGCAACTTCGATTGTTCTGGTCAATCACGGAGTTAGCAACTACGATGTGTACGGTTTTCTTTGCTTTGCTTTTCTTTGAAAGTTGACGACGATAAATAGATAGTTGTTTCAACGGAGAACAACCTCAAACTACATGCTATCCTATCCTTATAAGATTTTCATCATCCTTTGTTTCCTTTTCCTTGATCCTATGAATCCTCTCCTGCATGTATGTTGGAGTTGCTGCTGTTCTGGTATGCTGGGCACTAAATGGTATGGTGCTGTTGTTCCTGATTCTTCAATTTTGAGCACTGAATGGTGCATGTTGTTAGCGGTGTATAAATGCCCGACTAGAAGTTTCTAACAAAAATGTAACATATTTCTAACTAATCTTGATATTTATAATTTACTAGCTGTACCCGGCAAACTTTGTCTTGCCTACTGCGTTTTTTGACGTTTCAAGTCCAAGTACCCCCGTGCAAAACGTATATAAAATCGATTTTCAAAAACTCTATATTTCTCAATGTTTTTTGGCTCATAAACCTTCCTTGGGTGCTAACTAACAGAACAAAACAAAGACTACCAGGATTGGACGTTCCGTTCGTGAGTTATGCGCGGTCCCACGTATGCCACTGCATTTTTTTATATATAGATTGTGTAATACTTCTGTTAGAAACATTTGGTGTACATAAATATTATAGCACAATTATATCATATTATGTTATAAAATAATTATAACTCATTGTAATATTCTTAAGTTTCGATTCTTTGGCATAGAGATAGTATAGTTACAAAGTTTTATCAAATTATAATAGAAACTAGTTATTTTGAAGCTTAGACTTATATCACGTTTTCTTATTATTTTGATCTGTTCATAACACAATAAGTTATTTTCTTGATTACACCAGATACATTTGGTTACAATTTTAGTTATTTTAACGCCATTCCGCATCTAGTTTTATAATAACTTAATCATTTTATGGCTACATCGGTCTTTTTCTACTCAGAGTAAAGGGAGTAGAGATCCAAGTGGATAATGAAATGATAGATATGATACTATTCGCTAGGTTGCGAACAAGTATGAAAATTTATAGAAGATGAAATTAGGCAAGTAGGCCATGTATTGAACGAATACATCGAATGCGTGAAACTTCGGCCGTACGACCTCTGCTTTTAAACATATCGGCTTGGTTGGTAGTTCATACCACCTTACACACCAAAATTTTTGAAATGCTTCCAGCACGCAAAAAAACAGTAAAAGAAATTGCTGAATTTCAGCAACATTTTTGCTGAATTTCAGCACAAAGTTGCTGATCAACTGTCAAAATTGCTGGATTGTTCAGCAAGTTGAAAAATAATTTCTGATACTCAGTAATTTGCATTGCTGAATGCAATCAGCACGCCAAAAATCAGCAAAGTTTGCTGATTACCAGAAAAATATTTTGCTGTGTACCAAGTCTGGCAAAAGCTTCAGGCACCCGACTGTCTATGTATTGCTGACTGCACCCCAAAATGGACTGCCACAATATTGCAGACTACATCCCAAATTAGACTATCACACTTTTTTTGGTACGCCTAAAAAGTGTGATAAAAGTGCACATTTGCCTCGGATCGTCTCGACGTCTTCGGTGCACTTATTCCTCCATTTACAAGGAATAAGTGCACCGAAGACCTCAACTCGATCCGACGTGGCCCTGCGCTGCAATCACACTTTGAAGGTGTGTGCACACTATTGTGTCAGTCCAATTTGGGGTGCAGTCAGCAATAGTGTGCACACACCTTCAAAGTGTGATTGCTGCGCCGGACCACGTCGGATCGAGTTGAAGTCTTCGGTGCACTTATTCCTTGTAAATGGAGGAATAAGTGCACCGATGACGTCAAGACGATCCGAGGCAAATGTGCACTTTTATCACACTTTTTAGGCGTACCAAAAAAAGTGTGATAGTCCGATTTGGGATGCAGTCTGCAATATTGTTCTGTTTTCATCACAAGTTCTATCGATCGGTAGCTTTTTCGGAATTCGCACTCCGTTCATAGGGATAAATACGCCTATATCGCGGCGTGTTCTTCCAATTAGCTTTATTCGATCTTATTGGATAGAACACTTTTCTTTTTAAGCCAAACTTTTTATATCATATACTGATTTATCGACCGTATTCTATATTTAACTTAATCATTTTATGGCTATATTGGTCTCAGAGTATAAGGGAATAGAGTTCAAAGTGGATATTGAAATGATTATGATAGTATTCGCTACCCGACTAGAAAAATCTATCAAGTTTATAACACATTGTGTTATGATGTTATAAAAATTTTCTATAACTTATTATGTTATAAACTAGGTGCAGGATGATGTTAAAATAACTAAAATTGTAACAAAAAGTACACCGGTCTAATCAAAATAATAACCTATTTTGTTATGATCTGATCAATATTATAACAAAATATGATATAAGTTTTAGCTTCAAGAAAATTAGTTCCTATCATAATTTGATACAATTGTACAAAATGATTTTCTGAATGTCAAGTAACTGAAACTAAATTATTTCACAATGAGTTATTAAACAATATTTATAACGTAATATTCTATCATACAATTGAGATATAATATTTTTAAACCCCAAAGATATTAAAACTTGATTATATCACAATGAGTTATAAATATCAGGGTTTGTTATACTAATGTTATATTTTTTGTTAGAATCTTCTAGTCGGGTAGGTTCCGAACAAGTATGAAAATTTATAGAAGGTGAAATTAGGCAAGTAGGTCATGTATTGAACGAATACATCGAATGCGTGAAACTTCTGCTGTACAACCTGTGCTTTTAAACAGATCGGCTTGGTTGGTAGTTCATACCACCTTACCAAGACTGGCAAAAGTTTCAGGCACCCGACTGCCTATGTTACCACCTACATACACTCCCGTTCAAAAGTTTGGGGTCACCCCCTCAAAAACATGTCATTTTTTTAGGCTCATATCTCCGCCAATTTGCGTCCGATTTCAAAACCCTGGTTTCATTCAAAAGATAATAAGTCAAAGAAACTTTGAACATGGTTTAAAAGAAACTTTTTCAAAAAATTTTGTATGTAAACTTAACCCAAAGTTGCCAAATTTTCTGAAAAATTAATATAAACTTACGGCAGTGTCGCTGGAAGTTGGGTCGACCAAATTTTAAGATGAGAGCGGTAATATGACCCATTTTCTATTAGCTTTCAACTGCTTTTGACAGAACTTAGCTGAAAAATCTAGAAAAAAAGTTATTAAGCAAATTTATCCTTGATGTCATCGACCAAAATGCTGTTTCGGCCAAAAGTTTGGGGTCACTATCGTAAAACATGGAAAAGTGATTTGTTGATATCTTTGTCATCTTTCATTCAATTTTAATTCTTCTTGGCTTATTTGAAACAAAATGAATGATACTTACTGCATAGACATTGAACCACACATATTTGTTGAAATTTACATACTAAAATTTAACGTAAAGTTGCCTCATTTTTTGAAGCGTGGTAAAATGTGCCATCTTTACATAACAATTTTATAAACAAAAAAACGTTAAATACGTTAAGTTGAAGACATCAAACGTAAATTTAGTTAATTATCTTTGAAATGAGCCAAAAATAATTAAAATTGAACTATAGATGACGAAGATATCACCAAATCACTTTTCCATGTTTTACGAAAGTGACCCCAAACTTTTGGCCGATACATCATATTGAGGGGTGACCCCAAACTTTTGGTCGATGACATCAAGGATTAATTTACTTAATAACTTTTTTTCTAGATTTTTTAGCTAAGTTCTGTCAAAAGCAGTCGAAAGCTAATAGAAAATGGGTCATATTACCGCTCTCATCTTTAAATTTGGTCGACCCAACTTCCAGCGACACTGCCGTAAGTTTATATTCATTTTTTAGAAAATTTGGCAACTTTGGGTTAAGTTTACATACATTTTTTTTGAAAAAGTTTCTTTTAAATCATGTTCAAAGTTTCTTTGACTTATTATCTTTTGAATGAAACCTAGGGTTTTGAAATCGGACGCAAATTGGCGGAGATATGGGCCTAAAAAAATGACATGTTTTTGAGGGGGTGACCCCAAACTTTTGAACGGGAGTGTACCTACCTACATTCTTCCACAATCACGGAGCTTCCCAATTGAATTTATTATTAACTAATGATGCATCCAAAGTATTGAGATTTAATTAGATAGAAGCTCCAGTATTGTCAAACCATGATTTAGTCTTTGCATCTCTTGATTTTGAGTATACAGTTAGTCCAAAAAGTTTTGAGTTTCGTGATTATAACGCTGTTCAAGTTGATCCATTGACAAATGTTTTTTATGTAGCTGATCGGAGATCTTTTTATTCCTCAAATGATTCTAGCCAAAAGTTAGAGTTTTTTTAAATTTCTTGCTTACTGATTTACACAACATTCTTGTTCATATTCGCACTGTTCGTAGCAAAAGAAATATATTTTTCGGAGGTTTAATTCTGTAATTAGTGCAGCAATGGTAAATCGTGATTTATTTTATACTAGGTGGAAATGCTTTAAAAGCTCTGATGATTTATTGGCTTTAAAATGAGCGCGAAACAAAGTAAATATGTAAGTAAATATAGATCAGCTAAACAAATGTATTATGCTTCCAAGATTGATGATAATCTGTCTTCGAAAGAATTGTGGATGAATGTTAAAATGCTTGGAATAAGTTCCTCAAAAAATCAAAACACTGTTGATTTCTCTGCTAACGGAAGTAATAATAATTTTCGCAAACATTTTACACGTAACAACACTGTAATAGATAGTTGTTGTGAAACAATTCCCATAGAACGTGAATCTTTTCGAAAAAGTAATCAAGTCTGATATTTGCGATTATTAAAACCGTCATAATCTACTTAATCAAAATCAGTCAAGTTATGGACCAAAACGTAGCAGTAAAACAGCGATGATTAAAATAATTGATGATATTGGTATAGTGATCGACAATGGACGACCGGTTGTTCTGATTATTTTGGATTTTTCAAAAGCATTTGACACTGTTTCTCATGCAATTCTTTGCCACAAACTTAAGACTCAGATCACCTTATCGGATCATGCCGTTTATCTTATAAAATCCTAGTTAACTTCTAGATCACAAGCTGTTTTAGCAATGGTAGTTTATCTGAATTAGTTGTTATACAATCCGGAGTGCCTCAAGGTTCTATATTGGGCCCTATTTTATTTTCACTGTACATTAACGACCTTCCTTCCGTAGTAAAGAAATGCGAAATTCATCTGTTTGCAGATGAAGACTTACGACGAATAAATAACACTAGTTTACAAAATAAAATGAAAGTCGTGAACTTCTACAAACGACCAAAATTTTTGAAGCACAATTTAGCGCTGATTTCGAAACCGACCTTCAAAAAATTTTAAGTAGAACAGTTTTTGAGTTTTAGCTCAATATCGAGTTTTACAACTTTTCAAAATATGTAATTCCAAGGGTGCGACCATTCATTTGCAAAGATTTACATTCATTTGCAATTATCTCAGTTCAGAAGCATGCTATCTAAAAACAATGTATGGATGAATTTAACCTTGTAGTTTTATCTGAAAGTTTGCCGAATAACATTGGGGTCGCACACGCATACCAAAGTCGTGAGCGAGCTGTGAAGGCAACTTTCCACAGCGTGAATGTAAATTACATTCACCGCGTGGAGAGTTGCCTTCACAGCTCGCTCACGACTTTGGTATACGTTTGCGACCCCAATGTCATTCGGCAAACTTTCAGATAAAACTACAAGGTTAAATTCATCCATACATTGTTTTTCGATAGCATGCTTCTGAACTGAGATAATAGCAAATGAATGTAAATCTTTGCAAATGAATGGTCGCACCCTTGTGTAATTCACTAAAATTCAAATATATTGCTTTTTGTTCAACCAATTTTAATTTTTTTTCCATAAATCAAAAGCTGAATACAATACCATTCGATCACCTGAATACAGGTTTTGCGTCAGATTGATGAAATTCAAGATATTGGCGAGTTTTAGTGATAATCTCCCTAAATTTTAGCAAAATTCCCAAAAATTTTGGAAGAAATGTATTTTTTCCAATAAGAGAAAAACAATTTAAAAATTCTTTCTTGACGTTTATTTGACATATCATATGTAGGCGAGTTACAGTAAAAAAATCAGCTCAATCGGAGCATTGATAACGGAGAATGAGAGGTTTGAAGTGAGCGACTTTGCTTAAAAATAGAACAAAAATCGATTTCAAATCATCAACCTTGTATGGGAAGTCGAAAAAAAATCCGCTCTACTGTAATTGTTTTCCTTCGCATTTTCGAACTCAGGGCATGATTCTACACTAAAAATGGTCATCAGCTTACCGAGTTCAAAAATGCTGTAAACTAGTGTAATTGGTCCCGCAAGAATATGCTGACTTTGAATGCAAGAAAAACAAACGCTACTTTCATTTTGAAAAATTCTTCTCAAAGCACTCTTAAACCATTATTGAAACTTAATGGAGAAACTATTACGTTTGTTCAAAGTGCAACTAGCCTAGGTATTTGCATTGAAACTAATTTTGAATGGGAGAACCACGTAACAGCCCAGTGCGGGAAGATTTATGCAAATCTTCGAACGCTTATAGAACTTCCTCATTTTTGTTTATTGCTACCAAATTGAAATTATTTAAAGGTCTAATACTTCCATATTTTATAGCATGCAATTATCTTCTTGATTCCATTTTCGTTTTTACTTTCAACAAGCTGAAAGTTGCTCTTAATACGTACACTCCCGTTCAAAAGTTTGGGGTCACCCCCTCAAAAACATGTCATTTTTTTAGGCTCATATCTCCGCCAATTTGCGTCCGATTTCAAAACCCTAGGTTTCATTCAAAAGATAATAAGTCAAAGAAACTTTGAACATGATTTAAAAGAAACTTTTTCAAAAAAAATTGTATGTAAACTTAACCCAAAGTTGCTAAATTTTCTAAAAAAATGAATATAAACTTACGGCAGTGTCGCTGGAAATTGGGTCGACCAAATTTTAAGATGAGAGCGGTAATATGACCCATTTTCTATTAGCTTTCAACTGCTTTTTACAGAACTTAGCTAAAAAATCTAGAAAAAAAGTTATTAAGTTAATTAATCCTTGATGTCATCGACCAAAAGTTTGGGGTCACCCCTCAAAATGCTGTATCGGCCAAAAGTTTGGGGTCACTATCGTAAAACATGGAAAAGTGATTTGTTGATATCTTTGTCATCTTTCATTCAATTTTAATTCTTCTTGGCTTATTTGAAACAAAATGAATGATACTTACGGCATAGACATAGAACCGCACATATTTGTTGAAATTTACATACTAAAACTTAACGTAAAGTTGCCTCATTTTTTGGCGTGGTAAAATGTGCTAACTTTACATAACATTTTTATATACAAAAAAACGTTAAATACGTTAAGTTGAAGACATCAATACGTACAAAATTTTTTGAAAAAGTTTCTTTTAAATCATGTTCAAAATTTCTTTGACTTATTATCTTTTGAATGAAACCTAGGGTTTTGAAATCGGACGCAAATTGGCGGAGATATGGGCCTAAAAAAATGACATGTTTTTGAGGGGGTGACCCCAAACTTTTGAACGGGAGTGTATGTTCGTTATGTGTTCAATTTAAATAGATATTCTGTAGCGTTTCTCAGCTACAACACTTACTCATAGGCTGTCGTTTTGAAAACGGCTAAAATATTAACGACACATAAGAAAGTGATCATTCTCTATGTTATCTGTATCTGTATTTATTATGGAACGTTTAATTGTCTACCTTTTGAAAACTTCAGTAAGTTTCGTTGTTGCTTGCTTTTACATAAAATTTCAAGTACAAGACAACCCGACTGCTGTTCATATAATTAGTTAAAAATTGGAAGAAGCAATCGTTTTAAGAAATATATACTACCAAGACATCACACGTCTAAATACGGGAATACATTTTTTTGTGCGAGGTGTAGTACATTGGAATTCATTACCTACTAATCATTCAAATGAAAATTCGTTAATAGCTTTTAAGAGGGGATGTATAGAGCATTTCAAGTAAAGTTATTAAAATTATGTTTTGAAGTATTAGATTTGGCAGAATAACTGGCGCTTTGTTACTTCCATTATTTACCGTAAGTAACATGTAAAAGACTTAAGTCTTACGTTACATGAAATAAACAATAAATAAAATAAATAAATAATCTTCCCAACTAACATTTTTGCTGTATAAGAGCTTAAACGAGCTTTCTTCCAAAAGCGTTTGCTCCAGTCCATAAGCTTTTATGCAGCTACTTTTGTTAGTAGGGATGCGTCTCTTTCCGATAGTATTGATAGTTTGCATTGCATTAAATGGAAGTATGAAATACATGTTGCAGCTATGAAAGAAACCGTTGCTTGAAAAAGCAGTTGCACCCTATTGAAATGTTATCATGATTCAGGTATCTATCAGCTGTTACGAAGAGAGTGCTGATAAAAAGAACATCGATAAAACTACTGGTTCATTTTGTTTCCAATGCTTAAATTTTGCAATGCGTCAGATTTTTTTTTTCTTGCTTTGCCCACAGACAGACAATTGACGCGATTTAATTCTTATGAGAATCGCGCTTTTTTGTTGCTCACATAAGCATTATTGGAGCCGCATCAAAACTCAGCAAAAAGAAACCCGACAGTCAGTAAGTCAAAGTAACGTTACATGAAATAAAGGGTATACCTACATAGTGACACAAACGCAAGGCTGATGGATCGAACGTTTGGGCATCGAAGCAATAAAAAAGAGTGTTTTGTTCCAAAGTGTTAATCACCTTTTGCTGAGTAGGGGAATGAGGTTTAATATGCATCATTTCAAAGATCATACACTTTCAATAAATACACCCAATAAGTTATTGAGGTATAACTGAACCATATTTACTAAAGGCGACAATACAAATATTCAACGATTATTAGTTATTTTAATGAAGTGTATTTCCTATTAATATATGTGGCGTAGGCATGAACGGCCAAGTGTATCCATTTGCATTATAAACTCCTTGAAAACACGTGGTTCATAACAAGATCATCACTGTGCACTGTTTGTGTTTTGATATTTTCAAATTATTTGTTTGCGTTTTTTTACTCATTTATTATAACTTACTTATTTGTTTTCGAAAATATACTATTAAAAGTTAAGTAAGATATAATGGAAACGTTTGTCATATACTTTAAGTTTGAGCTATGAGGTACGTTTTGGACCATGTTCTCTTAGTTATGGATCATGTGAGGGGCACGACTTCCCGATGAAGGCTGTTGCTAAGTAGCAGAAAAATTGACTAGCCTGCGATGCCACGCCATGTACTTAAACTGTGAGGAAAAGTGCAATTGGTTGCAATTATGCTCAGACTGCGGTTCGTTGGCTTCTAAGTGCCATGACTACTTCCAGCACCGGTTTCAATCCGTGACGTCGAACTTAGTGCGGCTGATGGCTCGTGTGGAGTGTTGTATTGATAAAGATGCTTACTATTGGCGAAATCGATTCTTTCTGCTCGAACGGCATACAATTACATGAAGGCCGATGATCAAGGCAATGTGATATGTATCCTGTCCAGGAATTCGTGTATGGTAACAAGACCAAGTTATTGCTGATACTCATGCCGTTTCATGATGATGTTTTGTGACGATAGTTTGGCACATTTAGACGAAACGGTAAACTCTACCAAAATTAACGCAAAATGAGGTGATTTTGCTAGTTTTTCAGCATATTTAATCAATATTTTCCCTTGTAACAGTATATTCTCTTGTTTTTTTTTTTCAAACAAGTATTGGGATCTCAATTATCAATTGCAATAAATATTGACTTTAAACATGGTTTTAGGATGGCACATACTTGTTTATGTGAACGAGATTCACGTTTTAATTTTTGAGTGACTTTAATAGTGCCCTGCAAATACATTAACCCTCAAGTGATCGATCCAAATTTTCATGAATTTTGTAGCCCGGAGACCTATTCAAAAATTCAATTGAAGTTTGTATGGAGGCGATTTGTCGAATCACCCGTCGTTCCATTTTGTACTGGGCGGAGCTGTCAAGCTGTTGCCCAGCTGTCAAAATGTGATATAAAAATTTCTTTGAAATTGATCAAAGGTGTCAAAATGAAAAAAAATCATAGTGGCTCAGAAAAAGATGCTCTTTCGTAAAAATTAAAAAATCGATACATTTTCCAAAATTTAAAAACCCAAATGTGGCTAGGATTCTTCAAGCAACTCCTACTGCGTTTCGTCCAGCAATTTCTCTTAGAACTCCTTCAAATATTCGCTATGGTACCTTCAGGAATTCCACTAGGGAATTTCTTCCGAAAAATCTCCCAGGGATTTTTCTGAAAATTCCTTCGGTGATTACTCCAAAGATTTATCCAGGGCTTCCCCCTCAAACAACTCCTCCTGCGGTTCTTCCAGCGAGGAATCCAGCGAGGAATTCAGAAAATCGTACTATGATACGTGCAGAAATTCTTCTAGTGATTCCTATACGAATTTATTATAGATGGAATTCTTCCGGGAAATCTTCCTAAGATTCCGTCAGAAATTCCTCCTGCGATTCCTTCAGGACCTTCTCTATAGATTCTTCCAGAATACCTCTACCGATTCTTGCAGGAACTTCTGTAGATATTCCAAGGAATATTTTCTTTGGATTCCCCCAGGCATTCCTGTGGTTTCTCCAGAAATTCCTGTATAAGAAATTTCTTCAAGCAACTCCTTCTTGGATTTCTGCTGATATTTCTACAATGATATGTACATCCCAGAATGCCTCTAAGAACACCTCCTGATATTTTTCCTGTGATTTTTTTCAGAAGTCCTCCGGTAATTCCTCCAGGAATTTTTATCCAAGACATTTTATCCAAGGATTCTCTCATAAATTTATCATGGGATTCCTCCAGAAACTCCTCTTCGCCTTTCTCCAGGACTTTCAGCTGAATATTTCATGCTATTCCTGCTGTGGTTCTTCCAGAAATTCCTCCTAGGAATCCTCCAGAAATTCTTACTTCCCGGAATTTTCTAGGGATTCTTCTAAGAATTTCTCCAGGGATTCCTTCAAAAACTAGCTGGGATTATTCAGGGCAATCTCCCTAGGAGCTTTGCATTCGGTATTTACTCCTGGAAATCTTAAAGGATTTTTTTTCCTGGGATTTCTTCAAATATTTCTCATTAGATTTCTCCAGGAACTCCTCCTGATTGATTGATTGATTTGTCTTTATTAAAGAGACTTTCAGCCCTTGGCTGGTTCGTCTCTAACTTCTCTTGACTTTCATCCAGGAATTCCTCCTGGGATTCCATAAGCAATTCCTGCTGCTTCTAATGTTTCAGGAATGCATCTTAGGCCTCCTCCAGAAATTTTTACTGTGATACTTGCAGCAATCCCTCCAGGGATTTCTCCTGACATTCTTCTAGGCAGTTTTTCTCGGATACTCCCAGATATGTCTTTAATTCTCCTCTCCAAGTCCTCTTGAGTTTTTATTCATGGAATACTCTAAAAATTAATCATGGTATTATTCCTGGACAGTGGTGGGCACGCTTGCTGTTAACCGTTAACGCATTTTGGACGAGCATTCGCCTCAATTTTCGCCAAGGTCACTTGAAAGTTCACTTTAAATGTTCTGCAAGTGAGGTATATCTTTTTATTGAGGTGAAGAAAGATTAATTTGAACTTGAAGTTTTCGAGTTATTGAGTGGCAAACGCAATTTAACGGTTAACGGATAGTTGTCATTAACCGTCAACTGTTAAATTGCGCTCGTCTCTTAGTAGCTCGAAAACTAAAAGTTCAAATTGATTTTTTCCCACATCAATAGAAAGGTACACATCACTTGCAGATTGGAGAACATTGATAGTGAACTTTCATGTGACCTTTGCGGAAATAGTGGCAAATGTTTGTCCGAAATATGTAAACGGCAAGCGTATCCACCTCTGCTCTTAGAACACCTCTTGGCCTTCCTCAAGGAATTCCAGCTGAAGGAATCCCAAAAGAAATCTCTGGAGAAATCCCTAAACAAATTTCGGAAATAGTTGAAATTTCCAGAGAAATCCCAGGAGGTGCTACTAGATCAGTGAAATCCTATAGGAATGTGAGGGAGAGACTAGTAAATTGAGAAATGAATTTGTGAAAACAAAATCGCGTTTTGATGGGATTCGAACGACTTTGTACTCGCCAGACCGCAGTATGGCCATAACTTTGAGCGTTCGTTCGGCATGGTTGTTTTGTTTTTGAAAATTTCTAAGGTAGTTTCATTGGTATTTAATCTGCATTTTTTTTGTTTTTTTTTTTCTATAATTTAAATGTCTATTCCTAATTTTTTTCAACAGTTTTTGTCAGTTTTGTTTTGCAATTTTTTCAGGCAATTTTATCGTGATCACATTTTTATTCCTTTATGATTTTATTGTATTTATATTATTTGCTTCCAAAAACTTCTGAATTGAAAATTCATAAATTCTCAACTGGGATCAAAGAAAACCATATAAAATTCACGAAAAACTTCCTGAAAAATCCAAAAGAAATTACCGGAAAAAATCCATCAAAATTACCTTAGAACCTTCAAAGTAGGGTAATTGATCCGATCATGGAGGAGTTAAGCACAGGGTTCCTGTTTAAACCACAATTGTATCGCCCCAAGCAAACTTTTTACATGGATTGAATTGAAAATAATAATATCCATCCTTAATCTACGGGAAAATAACGAAATATTGCCACTTTGATGTTGTTATGAGCATTTTATTCGTTTTTATCTGAAAGAACATTGTGTGGGGGTGGAAGCTCAGGTAAAATATTATCTCCTGGGTGCCCATTAAAAACACCACCCCCGGCGAAGACTGGCGCTCGAGCCTAGCTATTTAGCACTGTAGTTGGAGGAAATGCCAATGCAGAACCCGTAGCTTCCGGGAAGGTAAGCCCAGCTCCCTGGGTTAGTGGGTTGGTGTCAGGCCCTGCGAGCCAGCCGTAAAAAAGACTAGCACCGGAAAATCAACAAGAGAAGAATGCGAACCGATACCAATGGCGACGACCACGGCGACGAAAAGGGACTTGCGATTGGAAGCTCGGTACGTGGAACTGCAGATCTCTCAACTTCATCGGGAGCACCCGCATACTCGCCGATATACTGAAGGACCGCGGGTTCGGAATCGTAGCGCTGCAGGAGGTGTGTTGGACAGGATCTATGGTGCGAACGTTTAGAGGTAATCATACCATCTACCAGAGTTGCGGCAACACACGTGAGCTGGGAACAGCTTTTATAGTGATGGGCGGCATGCAGAGGCGCGTGATCGGTTGGTGGCCGATCGACGAAAGAATGTGCAGGTTGAGGATCAAGGGCCGATTCTTCAACATTAGCATAATAAACGTGCACAGCCCTCACTCCGGAAGCACTGATGATGACAAAGACGCATTTTACGCGCAGCTCGAACGCGAGTACGACCGCTGCCCAAACCACGACGTCAAGATCATCATAGGGGATCTAAACGCTCAGGTAGGCCAGGAGGAGGAATTCAGACCGACGATTGGAAAGTTTAGCGCCCACCAGCTGACGAACGAAAATGGCCTACGCCTCATCGATTTCGCCGCCTCCAAGAACATGGCCATTCGTAGCACCTTCTTCCAGCACAGCCTCCCGTATCGTTACACCTGGAGATCACCACAACAAACGGAATCGCAAATCGACCACGTTCTGATTGATGGACGGCACTTCTCCGACATTATCGACGTCAGGACCTATCGTGGCGCTAATATCGACTCCGATCACTACTTGGTGATGGTTAAACTGCGCCCAAAACTCTCCGTTATTAACAACGTACATTACCGGCGGCCGCCCCGGTACGATCTAGAGCGACTGAAGCAACCGAATGTCGCCACCGCATACGCGCAGAATCTCGAGGCAGCGTTGCCGGACGAGGGTGTGCTCGATGTGGCCCCTCTAGAGGACTGCTGGAGTACAATCAAAGCAGCCATCAACAACGCAGCTGAGAGCACTATCGGGTACGTAGAACGGAGTCGACGAAACGATTGGTTCGACGAGGAGTGCAGAGCGGTTCTGGAGGAGAAGGATGCAGCGCGGGCGGTAATGCTGCAGCATGGAACCCGACAGAATGTGGAGCGATACAGACAGAAGCGGAAGCAGCAGATCCGTCTCTTCCGGGAGAAAAAGCGCCGCCTGGAAGAAGCGGAGTGCGAGGAAATGGAACTGCTGTGCCGTTCACAGGAAACACGCAAGTTCTACCAGAAGCTCAACGCATCCCGCAAAGGCTACGTGCCGCAAGCCGAAATCTGCAGGGATAAGGACGGGAGCCTCCTGACGGACAAACGTGAGGTGATCGAAAGGTGGAAGCAGCACTTCGACGAGCACCTGAATGGCGAAGAGAATGTAGGCACGGAGGACCAAGGCAGCGGAGGAAATGACTATGTTGGTGCAGCAGAGGACGGGAACGAACCCACTCCCACGCTGAGGGAAGTTAAGGATGCCATCCACCAGCTCAAAAACAACAAAGCGGCTGGTAAGGACGGTATCGCAGCGGAACTCATCAAGATGGGCCCGGAAAAGTTGGCCACCTGTCTGCACCAGTTAGTAGTCAAGATCTGGGAAACCGAACAGCTACCGGAGGAGTGGAAGGAAGGGATAATTTGTCCCATCCACAAGAAAGGCGACAAGTTAATGTGTGAGAACTTTCGAGCGATCACCATTTTGAATGCCGCCTACAAAGTGCTATCCCAGATCATCTTCCGTCGTCTTTCACCTAAAGTAAATGAGTTCGTGGGAAGTTACCAAGCCGGTTTCATCGACGGCCGGTCGACAACGGACCAGATCTTCACCGTACGGCAAATCCTCCAGAAATGCCGTGAATACCAGGTCCCAACGCATCACCTGTTCATCGACTTCAAAGCGGCATACGACAGTATCGACCGCACAGAGCTATGGAAAATTATGGACGAGAACAGCTTTCCCGGGAAGCTGACTAGACTGATAAGAGCAACGATGGACGGTGTGCAGAACAGCGTAAGGATTTCGGGTGAACTATCCAGTTCATTTGAATCTCGACGGGGACTACGACAAGGTGATGGACTTTCCTGCCTACTATTCAACATCGCCCTGGAAGGTGTTATGCGACGAGCCGGGCTCAACAGCCGGGGTACGATCTTCACGAAATCCAGCCAATTTGTATGTTTTGCGGATGACATGGATATTATTGCTAGGACATTTGGAACGGTGGCAGAACAGTACACCCGCCTGAAACGTGAAGCAGCAAAGGTCGGACTGGTGGTGAATGCGGCTAAGACAAAGTACATGCTGGTAGGTGGGACTGAGCGAGACAGGACTAGCCTTGGCAGCAATGTTACGATAGACGGGGATACTTTCGAGGTGGTAGAAGAATTCGTCTACCTCGGTTCCTTGCTAACGGCTGACAATAACGTGAGCCGTGAAATACGAAGGCGCATCATCAGTGGAAGTCGTGCCTATTATGGGCTCCAGAAGAAACTGCGGTCAAAAAAGATTCACCCCCGCACCAAATGTACCATGTACAAGACGTTAATAAGACCGGTGATTCTCTACGGGCACGAGACGTGGACGATGCTCGAGGAGGACATGCAAGCACTCGGAGTTTTCGAGCGACGGGTGCTAAGGACGATCTTCGGCGGCGTGCAGGAGAACGGTGTGTGGCGGAGAAGGATGAACCACGAGCTCGCTGCACTTTATGGCGAACCCAGCATCCAGAAGGTAGCCAAAGCCGGAAGGATACGGTGGGCAGGGCATGTTGCAAGAATGCCGGACAACAACCCTGCAAAGTTGGTGTTTGCTAACCATCCGGTTGGTACAAGAAGGCGTGGAGCGCAGAGAGCACGATGGGCGGACCAGGTGGAGCGTGATCTGGCGAGTGTTGGGCGTGACCGACGTTGGAGAGCTGCAGCTGCAAATCGAGTATTATGGCGGCAAATTGTTGATTCAGTATTATCATGAATTTGATGTTAACTAAATAAATGAAATGAACATTGTGTTCCTAATGTTGCGGTATTTGTTCCTATTGTTGCGGTATCCCATTGAAATCATATGGGATATGGGGTACCGCAACATTAGGAACACTACCGCAACAATAGGAACACAGCAGCAAACACATTAAGGAAAATATATTTTTTTTAAATAGATTTTTTAGCAAATCTTAAGCAAACAAATGGTGCAATCTCATAATTTAAGCACCATACATCTATTAAAAATACCTTTTGGTAACATTTCAGTCTAAAAAGTACTCAATTGCCATTACCGCAACATTAGGTACTACCACAACGATGGGAACAATTACCCTAGTTGTCAAAAGAAAGAATTCCAAAAGTAATTGCCGTAGAATCATCGTGCAAGAATTTAAAGAACCGCCAAAGATTTTTTTTTCAAATAAGTTCCCGAAGGCAATCTTTAAGAAATTTGCCGGATCGATTTCCAAAGAAATTACCGAAGAAATACCCAAAGTAATAATCGAAGTTTCCAAAATTTGCAAAGGAATTGCTGATGGAAGTCCCATATAAATCTTCAATGCAAGTAACATCGAAACTGCCGAAGGTATTCCGAAACCATCTGCTGCAGGAATTCCTTTCACAATTACTGAAGAAATGTAGAAGAAATTGTCTAAAAAAATTTCATTAAAATTATGGAAATGATGTATAAAAGAACTTCTAATGGAACTGACGATGAAATTTTCAGAGGATGCGTGAAGGTGTTTAGTATCAAATAAATTCTTAAATAAATTTCCGAAAGAGAACCAAAGATATTACCGAAGAAATTTGCCAAATCCAAAGGAATTACTGAGAGATTTACAAAATAAATCTTAAATGAAATAAATTGCAAAACAATTGCCGGAAATATTCCCTGAGGAATTACCAAAAGTTTTGTTTTGTAAAAAACACAAAATTCTTGTGTATTCGAAATTAACGAAGCTGAATTTTTTACTGATTAATACAATGTTGGCGTTACGTAAGTCAAAATTTTAGCTTTATACAGCATTTCGTTCACCAGATATACGAAGATCGTCGAAATCGGAATTTGGTGCGAGAATCAGAATCCCGAAGAGAAAAATCGAAGTTCGCTCGTACCAAATTTCGGGTTTCAATTAAATTGATAATATGTTCGTGAAGCTTCAGAACGGAACTCAGGATAATCGAGTTTAAATTTTGTAGTTTTAAGAATCATACTCGCAATGTCTCTGTAAAAGTATTTTCATGTCCATGAACACTACAACGAATGAAACAAAAACGCTATCGCCGTTAATGCAAAAATTTATCCTGATTTTGCAATTTAAAGTATTTATAACTCTTACAATTGTTCTTGAAAACCTTTGAAAACTATTTTTATAAGGGTTGTTATCATGCAATAAAGCCAAGAGGATTTCCCGATAAATACAAATTAACGTAAATTTGGGGACGTTTCATAGTTTCAGAGATTTACACTTCTAATAATTGCTCTGAAAATGTATTCTTACGGACCTGATTGTTTTCAATCCACAAAAGAAGGAATTGTCGCGATGATTGTTAAGTTCAAACTAAAAATACAAATTCCATGTATTAAACGCAATCGAGTTTTCAAACCTCACATGACGGGTTAGTGTAAAATCAGTACAACGGTTCAATTTTTTTTTTCAAACTGTTCTTTAAAATAAAGCGAGTTTCAATTTGCGGGTTAATTTTTCCCGCGACGCAGTATATCATTATGCGAAGAAATTGAGGGTGGATCGGTACCGTAAACCGGGGTCAAATTGATCAGCGGGGTGAAATTGATGATTTGGGTACTACATTGTAATTGCATACCAGGAATTTCTAAGCATCGCAACGATCTCAAACTTCTTACCTCATCTATAGATTCTGAATTCTGAGTTCGATCCTGAATTTAGGTAAATTTATGTGTAGTTATTATTTCACAATATTTGTTCACAGCATTAAGCTCCAATCATAAACTCTCGTGGAAATTGAAAAATTTTGCATTTTTTTATTTTTAATCATTTTTGCTGAAGCTGAATAACAGCTTTACTATATATTTGTAAAACGATTTAACAACAAACATTTCAGTTGGTACACAACACTATGCTTTACAGTTTCTCCAAATTTGTGTGAACAAAACCCGAACAAAGGTTGTGCCTGAAAATTGTCCAAATGTTATTCAGCATCATGCTGAATCAATTCGTCGTAAAGGTGCTTGTAAAATGAGTGATTGTTAGTTGGGTAGTTCATAGATGTCTAGAGATGAGTTTAGACTTTTATTTGTTCAGAAAAAAAGTTAGTTTTGCATTATTTTTTAAGGAATTTGCAGTGTATTTCTCACTTAGCTGAAATCATTGACAGCAAACAATCGATTGCCACTAGGACATCCCGTAAGTTTTTTGTTTTAACATTTTTGTGGAGCCTTGATTAGAAAGTTATGAAGCTATTCTGAATATGAATAAGTTAAAAAAAAAGCTCTTTTTTGACGAAAAAGTAGTTTATTGTAACAGAAATCACTTATCTCAAAGAAAATTGCCTACCTTTAGGCGTTAAGGGGGAAATTTCAAAATTTAATTTTGCATTTAAGGGTCAAATTTACTAGTTGTAAGATTTTTGACGCGTTATTCGGGTTCAGAAGAGAAAAATTAAGTGGATAAGGAAATTTTTCTTTTTAACCGATGCCTAATTGTACACTGATCAATTCCGCCCCAAAGTGGCATCCTCAATTTTTTGATTTTTGAAGTAATTTTACTAAAAGTTTAAATTAGTTGAACAAAATTTTATCACATAGTATCATGGAGATCCACTAGGTACTGATTTTACAGAAATTATTTTTGCAATATTTGAGTTGTCACCAATGTAATGCGCAAAAGTTGTTTTAAAGTGTTCAATTTGACCCCGGATTACGGTAATACCTTTTACAAAGAAAAATCAAAACAACCCGAAAGCCACTGAAACTGGCACCCCCTAGGCACCACCTAGGAAAAAATCCTAGAAACGCCAATGGCCGTCCTGATGGGAACAGATTTGAAACAGCTCGCTGACGTAGTGTAAGATTACCCTAATGCACAAGGAGGGTTAATCTTGATTGAACCCCGCCTGCCTACACTCTGCTTGTCGGTCAGATGCTGCTTCCACCTTTCAATCACCTGAGTTCGTCCGTCAGGAGGCTCCTGTCCTTATCTCTTCATATTTCCACTTGTGGCACGAAGCATTGAGCTTGCGTTCGGAGATGTACTGAAAGAAAGTGAAACCCCAATCCAAAGTGCCATGCGATTCGTACTGAGGCTGAGGGATACATGGTTGAGAGGGTCAACTAATGTACGATTTCAAACGGAGCCCGTAACGTGGCATATAACCTTTTTGTTATACGTTACGGAATCAGACCAGGTGATTTCCGGTTTATCACGCTAGGTAATTGTGTTCTGGAAACAAGGATTGTCAGTGGCATTATCAGTGCTTTTACTTACTGCGCACGAATAAATCCAAAAACCCTTTCAAATTTTTCGTTTATATCTCGTGACCCTTTGCCTCACATTACATTCAAATAGCACTAGTTTGCATTTGCTAGTGTCAGTCCCAGGACTACTCTCATTTTCCTAATGAGACTAACTCATCCAAATGGCACTTCCCGCGAAGCAACCGCGAAAATATAAATCCTGTGTGAGCAGTGCCGCACAATAAATTATCAAAGACTTGACAGCATTATGCTAAGTGTATCATTGCAATTGAATTAATTATTCACGGTGTGGTCCGGAATTGCTGGAGTGTGACACTTACTGCTTCCACTGCGAGCCGAGCCGAGCCCAGTGACCATTTCATCATAATTTTTACACTGTCATACACACCCCTCCTATAGCAACCAAGCGAAATGATTTGGGTGCGGAAAAATACATTTTCTCCGAGCGTGAACTCATCCGCAAGTCCTGATAAGACGCGGTGGTCTTTCGCGTGATTCCCATTAGTGAAGAGGCTCGCATAATCCACTTAGGATTCATTATTCGACTTTGTGGAAATAGGCAAAAAACTGAACATCATCGTCTTCCGTCACCAAGCTCTAGGCCTGCGACGATAAGTGACAGGACAGTGACTTGAGGAATGTTCAAATCCCGTCGTCCTTGACGTTAAGATCCTCGGAATCCTCCTCGTTCAACGCTGGCCTTATCATTTTTATAATTCTCTTTTCGCGTCACACTTTAAACACTGTATACATCATTATACCCGCAATATAGACAATTATATAGCTGTTAAAAGACGCGTTTGTAAAATCACTTCATCAAGGGTAAATCATCTTATTGCTTGAGAAGGGAGGGCAATGTGAAAACATTCCACAGTCGGTTTGCCTAGGAAAGAAAAAGGGAAGGGCGCCTCTCAGTTGGTGGCAAGGCGCCAGAAGTTGTACGATTTGCTCGTTACGGGCCCCTATTGGATTTAAAACGGGAGAAGCAGATGTCCCGAACTGGAGACTTCAATAGAAAGGGACCCGTATTTGTGCTAAATATTAATAGAGGTAATAAACTATAGAGGAAGAATGTCGCTGGCGTCGCTGCCGAAACATCTCTTGCTGGCGGAGATAGGCCGGGCTATAAGTGTCAAAGCGAAAAAGTATGCAGTTTGACAGATAGATACCCGACATGTTTGCGAGCGAGAACAAAGGGAACAGCAGCGACATTCGTCCTCTATAGTTTATTAACTCTATTTAAATATTTTACCATGAATTTTCATTAATCCATCAAAGTTGTACAGGAAATCCCGAACATACTGGATTCATATAAGCCTGAACGCTTAAATCACCTGCTACAGAGCCCGTGCAGCTGAAAATGCCGAAGTCTACCCAGACTGGTGCCTTAGCATTCGCGGGTAGCCCAATGGATACGCCAAACGCGATCGCATACAACAAGAAGTCGCAGAAGCATGTGAGGCAGCCGTCCGACATTCGCAAAGCCTGAGCGACCGAAAGCAAGGCAGTTTCCAAGCAAGACAATGACAACGTCCATGCCATTATGGCGGACAAGTACTCAGTAAGTAAGAGTAAGTACTCAGAGGTGATGAGGAGCAATGGCAAGCAAGCCTACGGGTCTTAGAGTCGATACACGCAGTATACGACGTACCTACTCGTACTGACCAAGGAATTGGCATTCCTATCCCATCCATGCAATGTTTTCGTAGCCAACATAAGTGCGGCTCGAGTAAGCGTGAGGCTCAAGCTGACAACCTATCTTTTAACACGGCAGCATAGTTTTAATCCTCGAGCTCAAGAGTGACAAACGAACAAGGGTGTCGAGGTGAGGTCCCTCACAGCGAAAGCAATTCTGAAGGTCAAAACCCTGGACGAGATCACGGGCGCGGAAGTGCACGCCGTGGCACTGCAGCAACAGTGTGAGGTGCAAGTGGCCATCACCACCGTTAGGCTGCGGAAAGGTCCGGCAGGGACACGGTTAGCCTTGGTTTAGCTACCAGTGGCGAATGCCAATAAGTCCCTTAATCTATGCAATCTCAAGGTGGGCTGGTCAGTATGTCCGCTGAGCATACTCAAGCTACCGGAGGCTCAGGTTTCGAAACGGGACACAAGTTTTGAGACAGGTCCTTACAGGAGCAATGTGGAGGGGAGGGTCAGAATGCGCAAGGCTGCACAAACCCTCCCAAGTGCTTGATTTGTTCCGAGAAATTCAAGAACATCAAGCACCACACAGTGGAAAAAAATATGCATAAAACGCGAATAAATTCTATATCTCTGCTCGGAGTTGATGGATTCGAATTAATTTTTGACACGAACTGCCAGGTTCAGATAAGGAGGGTGTCATTCGCCGCACGATGCTGGAAATCAAAGTATTTAGCTCGTTTTACCCCACTCTCTCTCACACACACCATTTTGAGAAAATTCTCATCTATTCCCGACTGGCGTACAAAATAAATTGCTTATGAGACTCGTGTTTGTGTAAAAACTTTCATAGTTTCGGCAATTTGACATAGGGTTGGTTCTCTTCTTAAGGATTGCGTTTTACTCCGGGCGGAGACGAATGTGAAATTTCAATGATATAGGGGATATCAGGGTTATTTGAAGATATTTCAATGTTTAAGGCCGTGCGGTGAGCAAAATCAGCTCCATTCGATACTAAGGAAGTTTTTACACAAACACGAATTAAATAAATAATTTATTTTGCACTTCAGGATTTTTCGAAAAAGGTGATAAAGGGAGAGAGTGGGGTTAAATGGGCCCGATACACCGATTTTCAGCATCGTGCAGCGAATGACACCCTACTTATCTGAAACTGTAGAGATTTTGGCAGTTCGTGTCAAAAATTCATTCGAATCCATCCACTCCGAGTAGAGATATAGAATTTATTCGCGTTTTATACATATTTTTTCCCACTGTGCACCGGTTTCAAGAGAGCATCAGCTGACAAGCAGTGGTGGAAGTGGAATTACTCGCATCGTGAAGCAATTCGCGAGTGTAAAGCCAACACAAGGTTTACTCACGATTCCGAGAGTAAACAGTGTGTGAGTTTATTCACACCCGCCTGCTTCGTGAGTAAGAAGCAAAATAAAAACAGAAACACTCATGAGTTTTTATTCGTGAAGAAATAGTGGAGGTGCGGGAAGTGCATTTTATTGTGGTTATATTGTAATTTTGGAGAAAACTTTCCGTTTTACGGTAGAACGAAAAGCTACCGCAGCTGTCAGACTACTGATTTTCACTGAGGTATCATCAAGCGGCCCAACCGACGCCTTGGATACGACGCCGATGATCATTGTTTGTTGTTGGTTTTCAAGGGTTTTCAGAGCATTTCGCCTTGCAAGCATACTTTGATTTGGCCTTCAGTTTCAATGATATGATGATTTTCATGGCTGCGGTAGGACTTTGACAGCTGCGGTAGGATTCGGCGGCTACCGCAGAGTGGAAATTTTTCTAAAAATCCGCAATAATAGCAAATCTAGTGATTATCCAACATAAACTAATGCTTTATGCTTCATTGTTCCTGAAAAGCAGCACTGCCAGTCGTTAAAATGCGTTTTTCGTCAAAATGCAAAAAACTCACGAAGCTTCGCGAATCACATGCGAGTGCTTGCCAGCTTCGTTTACTCACGAATAAAGAAGTGCGAGTATTCTCGGGCCCCTGTTGTTCGTGAGTATAAACATTGCAAACCACTGGTTGTCTCTTTTGTTCTCCCGCTGATCAAATGCAACTCAATTAGTGACGTCACTAATTGAGTTGCATTTGATCAGCGGTAGTCGAGCAGTTGCTGAGTAGGAGACGAATATCTTCATCATAGTGGATCACTGGCGTAGCCACGGGGGGGGGGAGGGGAGGGGGGTTTAGGGTTAACCCCCCCCCCCAGAGCCAAAATTTGTGGAACAAATTTTCAGTATAAAGCGCTTTGCGACGAAAAAAGTTTTCGGCTGCGCCGCTATTTTCAAACTACGAATACAATTGCTCATTACATTTTACAAAATGTAAATGTCTAATGAAAAAGGGTATCATTGACCGTTGAAAACCCCTCCCAGAGACAATTTCTGGCTACGCCACTGTAGTGGATCCATACCGAGCACATACCGAATGGGTCCAAAATGGTAGCGATATAGACAACGGGTAAATATCCAGTTAGTGTATACATTAGCGTGGGTCATCGGAACCGATATCTCAGATCAAAGCTATTTTGGTTTCATTTCGAGTCCTGAGTATCTGTGCAAAATTTAAGCAAGATCGGTTGCGGTTACATTTTGCGCATTGCAATTGCAATTTGTATAGGATAGTGTACCGTCGTGCGGGGCTTCTTTTTACACTTTTTCATGGTTTTTCAACTTTATGACATTATAACAATTTTTACACATAATAATCGTGAGTATGTATGTAGGATGCATGCAAAATTTGAACCAAATCCATCAATAAACAAAAAAATTGTTCATATACAAATCGGACACATCTCATATAGAACCGGATGGGGGCTACTTTGGACACATCAACAAACAAATAAAACTGCTTTTCAAATTCCAAGCTTATTTAAAAAACTACTTTCTACCAATACTGTAGCACACTATATGAGGCATGTTTTCAATAAATAGGGTATATGTACCATACCTTGGCCTAATATGCAAACCGCTTTGACAATTTTGACCATAACTCGTGAATTAATAGCACTAGAAATTATATTTTACCCTATTACGCAATCTAGACAATGCAAGTTTCACCACTTGGAAGTAAACTATCGTAAATATTCAAGAACTTGTGTCGAAGTTCGCTTCGACGGGCGTTTTACCGGATTGATAGGGGGATTCTTCCGAATTCGTAAGCTCCAGAGCAACTTGTAGTCAGGACTCATTATTGGGAGTTTCCTGAATTGAGTAACTTAAATTATAAACAGTATACATAATGAGAATTCATGATATAATATATGATGTATAGTATACTATAGCTCTGTAAAATATGTCATGAGAGCCCCTGTCAGTACGGATGCAACATTATGAGTTATATAGAGTCAAATTTACGTTACGTTTGTAGATAGTTTGGTGACCATGGGAAAATTCTTTAGTGGGTCGAGGTAAGGTGGTCCCTAACCTAACACTACCTGCACCTCCCTGTTGAGGTATCTGTTGAGCAGCATATTCCCCATGATTTAGAAGAAAAAAAAATGGGCATACGTAGGACTGCCTTCTTCTTCTTTATGGCTTTACGTCCCCACTGAGACTTGGCCTGCCTCGCTTCAACTTAGTGTTCTTTGAGCACTTCCACAGTTATTAATTGAAGGGCTTTCTTTGCCTGCCATTGCATGAATTTGTATATTGTGAGGCAAGTACAATGATACACTATGCCCAGGGCGTCGAGAAAATTTTCCCGACCGGAACGGGAATCGAACCCGCCATCTCCGGATTGGCGATCCATAGCCTTAATCACTAGGCTTACTGGAGACGTAGGACTGCCTCTTTATGGTGAAATGACAGCGTGCGTGTGACAGTTCCAGCAAAGGATAGTGCGGACCGACAGGTTGACTCTGATGGTAGATAGTTGGGTCATGAGGCGCCATGCGGAAGTAACATTTCACCTGACTCCAGGTGCTTAAGAGTTGATGCACTTTTTTACATCAACCTGCCTAACTTACTGTTCAAAGTTGCACTCGAAGAAGCGATTAGAAGGTCCCGTGTGCACATTTGTTAAGTAATCCTAACCATTACAACAGCGGTACAGTCGGGTCACGGGCAGCATCTAAACGGTCTAGATTTCTTCGTACCTCTACCAAAGATCATGCAATCAAACCCTAAACAGCTAACACTGTTACCGAGCCCAGTTGCATGACAGACGACAACAATCGTGGAGCTGCTCAGCTCACAATCAGAAACGACAAGGACGACAAAGACGGCGGGTGGCTGGCTGGCAGCCTACCGAGCCTAATTCAATGAATTTAAAATAATTACGCCACACAATGAAGGGGGAAAGTGGCGGCCGGCGGCGGCGTGCTAGGCTAGGCGTGCGAGAGTGCGAAAACGCGGGCCCGTAAACTTATCCCGCCGCCCCGGTTTGAAAATGGGGGTTGCACGCTGAACTTCCGCCTTCCGGACGACGGCACGGCGGTGACAGACGTGAGTGCGGTCGTTTGCCACAACCAGTACCTACCAGTGGATGAGTAGGGGGGAAATCTGTGTAAAATAATTCGATTGAACGAAATGAGTTGCTGCAAAAGTCGACCTGATTTGTCACGACATAATAAGAATGTGACGATGAACCTAGAAAAGTGAAACTTTGCTGCCATAGTTTTTCAACCTTGGAGACGCATGCCAGTTCACGATCCGCCTGCTACCGTATCTTCACCGTTTTGATCACCCTAATTTCACGACCGAGTGCAACTAGCGAATGGTTCAAACTTAACAGTCACAAACTTACAAAAATTATCCTTAGCACGCGCCACTCGTACTGCTACTGCTGTAAATAATTTCATTAGGAACGCATTTCACCCCATTCTCCCTCGTACGAGCGCATCAGAGAGAGCATGGAAAGTGAAACAGATATTTTAACGCTATAAATTCTGATTTGAAACGTTTACGCTTCACTGTACTCGAAAGGGGATTGAAATCAAGGTTTTAACTCGAACCGGAGATTCCGGTGGCAAAGTGCGTGGCGTTCGTACGCTCTTCGGTTCGTTAGGGACAGGTTTTCCCCCTATTGATGCCTGGTGGTGGTGCGTTGGCTTCGCTGGCTTGATCCTATGGCTGGCTGGCTGGCGGGAAAACTGATGGGGGAAAACGATAAAAAGCGAAAATTATACACCTACAACAGGCATTACCATCGGAGTTGTACTCATCGTCGTCGTCGTCGCCACTTAATTTGATACGGAAGGAAACTCAACAAATCAAATCATTTAGTTAACAATTTGTTGTTTTTAATTTAATTGCTATTATGTTTTAGAGAGTGCGTGGGGATTATGTCGAATTAAGTGAGCATTTATTCACTTCAATCAACAGAGGGCTCAATCAGTCTTAATGGATCTTTTTGCGGTTGTACGGTGGTAACGATTGTGGGGGTGAACAGCGCGTCAATTGGAATCATTGGTTCAAGGTAAAGAAATCATGTATTAGTGATCGATAACGACTTTCAAGAGAAGCATTATGAGCGGTGTGCGGTACTGCGTAAAGATTTCGGTGAACTGTTCAGCCCAATCAGCTCTTGCCGGGGACAGCGACTCTCATGCATATTCTTCAACCCAGGTAGAGGCCAAGTACTGTCGACATGACTGTCGATCAAGAGGTAAAAGAAGTACTTACCTTACCGGTCAGGTTAAGGCCTGAGTGGTCTCTGCTGTACTTAGGAGTCGTTTTCATTTGGCTTGGCCCCTGCTTGTGCGTCTCCAGTCTCGCACTCTGGTCCGTAAATCGTCCTGCACTTGATCGACCCACCTAAGTCGCTACGCAACACGTCTCTTTGTATCGGTCAGGTTGTTCTCGAGAACTATTTAAATTGAGTTGCTATCCGACATCCTAATGACGGGCCCACCCACCGTAGCCTCCCGTTTTTCGCGGTGTGGACGACGGTTGGTTCTCTCAGCAGCTGATTCAGCTCGTGGTTTATTCGCGTTCTCCAAGTCCCGTCTACCATCTGCATTCCGCCGTAGATGGTACGCAAAACCTTCCGTTCGAAAACTCCGAAGGCGCGTTGGTCCTCTGCACGTAGAGTCCATGCTTCGTACCCATAGAGGACTACCGGTCTAATCAGCGTTTTGTAGATAGTTAACTTCGTGTTACGGCGAACTTTATTCGATCGTAGAGTTCTGCGGAGTCCAAAGTATGCTCGATTCCCTGCCACAATGCGTCTTTGAATTTCTCTGTTTGTGTCGTTGTCGGCGGTCACCAGTGTACACGAATTCTTCAACCGCCTCGATTTCATCACCGTCGATAGAAATTCGGGGTGACGGGCGCGGTGATTCCTCCTTGAAACCCTTTGCCATCATGTACTTTGTCTTCGACACATTAATGACTAATCCGATTTGCCCGGCTTCACTCTTTAGTCGGATGTACATATTCGCAATCGTCTCAAATTTACGAGCAATAATATCAACATCATCGGCGAAACCAAGCAGCTGAATAGACTTCATGAAAATCGTACCACTCGTGTTTATCCCCGTTCTCCTTATTACCCCCTCTAAAGCGATGTTAAACTGCAAGCACGAAAGACCGTCACCTTGTCGTAACCATCTGCGAGATTCGAAGGGACTCGAGAGGGTCCCTGATTCTCGAACTACGCACATCACTCGATCCATCATCGCCTTGATCAATCGTATCAATTTATCCGGGAATCCGTATTCGTGCATAATCTGCCAAGGCTGGTCTCGATCGATTGTATCATATACGCCGATTTAAAGTCGATGAACTAGTGATATGTGGTCACGTTGTATTCGCGGCATTTCTGCAACACCTGGCGGATGGCGACCATCTGTTTCATTGTAGCGCGTTCACCCATGAATCCAGCCTGTTTTTGCCCACGAACTCTAGCAGTCGGTGATATTCGGCGTCATAAAATTTGAGAGAGTAGAGTCTGGGACCATTTGGGCAGGGGCACCCATTTTGGGTACTTTCTGCTATAACTCAGTAAATTTTGAACCGATTGGCTTGATTTTTGAGACACGGTCAGATACACACAGTATCTAGCCATGTTCGAAAGTTCAAGTCAATCGGTTTGAAATTGACTGAGTTATAGCAGCAAGTGCCCAAAATAGATGCCCCTGCCCAAATGGTACCAGACCCTATTTTGTAGGCAGTGCTCAGTAGTGTGATTGCACGATAATTCAGTAACAAATTTTGAAAACGACGTATAATCAATGCTACACCATTGATTATACGTCGTTTTCAAAATTTGTTACTGAATTCACCTTTTTTGTAGATGGGACACATGATATCTTCCACCCATTCCTCCGGTAATACTTCCCCCTCCCAAATATTTATAATGACCCAGTGTGTAGTGCTCTCACCAGTAGTGCTGAAAATGTCATTTCAATCATCTACAACTCATTTAACAAGCTGAACCTGAGATTATGGTATATGATATACTTGTGCAACTAGTCCCGTTCTACAAGAAAGTCACGGAAATCCACACTTTTTTCGAATATTTAAGGTAAATGTCACGGTCTACCTTTGAAAAATGCCAATTGATATTCATTGTGAAGTAATGACCTCCTGGTCGAAGAGCGGAGTGCGGCTGATGCGAGCAGGAAGTAGCGGTCCACACAAACGGACAGCTTATTCTCTTTACTGACTCTTACTTTACTGACAATCCCTAAACAGCAGTGCGAGCTAGATGCACCAAGTGCATCGATCCACCTGCGAATGGGTTTGCCAGGCACGCAAATCATCACGACCAAGCTCCCCGTAGGGGAGGTGAACAAGGCGACTGCAGTCGGCAAGATCAAAGTAGGCTGGTTAGTGTGCCCGCTCAGCATGTACACACCCGAGTAGCACACATGTTCTACATAGGTCTATGCAACTCTTATATGAGTTACATAAACTTGTATAGAACTTGTGTGCTACTAGGGCACCGCCAGCAGAGGCGTGTTTCAAGTGCTTCGAGCAAGGACACAAGTCGTGGGCGTGTAAAGCCCCCAACAGGAGCTAACTGCAGGAAGTGCGAAGTGGAAGCCCACATCGCCAGGGAGTGCAAGTCGGCACTAACATGTCTGATTTATACGGTGAGCAAGGGTCACATGACGGGCGGGACTAAATGTTCAGGCACGCGAGGTGGTCGAACCAACCGACGATAATGCAGGTGACACAGCTGAACCTGAACCACTGTGAAGCTGCACACCAGTTACTGTGTCAGTCTTGGAGGCAAGTACAGACATCGCCTTACTGTCGGACCCATACCGCACCCCTCCCGATAACGAGGACTGGGTAGCGGATAAGGTCATGCTAGCGGCGATCTGTACAGCCGGTCGATTTCCAGTACACGCAGGAAAATGAGACTGGTTTAAAACAATAAAACGCATGGTTGATTTTCAAACTGAGCATTTACTTATTCCAAAGTTATATTTCTTTGCTCTAACTTGGAGTTTATCGATCAAAACAACGAACTCTCATCATTCCATATAACGTTAAAAAATTCATTTGTTTCTACAAAATGGGGAACACAAACATGGAAGCACTCACACATCTTCAAAATTCTTACCCCAACATCGCCACCACGAGGAAAGTGTAGCACATCCATCACCCCAACTTCCAAGTGCAGTTTTGGCCGTGATGGATAACGCGCAGGTACTCAAGACAGCATCCACAAAAAGTTGGTCGGTTTCGCCTTTTTGTCTTTTTTTAACCGTCCTTCTTTCCATCCGCTTGCCGAGTGTCTAAAAATAGATTTCCGGGCTGCTGCAGGAGCTGCCGTCACCAACACAATCACATTCCGGCTTTGTTAGTCACAAAAGTGCAGTCGTTTAAAACAATCTGTTATTTTATGTTGAAACTACCAAATCTTAATTTGTTCTAACAAACTGTTAAAAATTTCGTCAAATGAGAATATTTGTATTATCAAACAATCCAACAGTTCAGTTTAAACTAGAAATCAATTTGTCGCTATAGTAAACTGAAAAATCGGTTGATTTGAACTAGAATTTGATTGTGTTTACTATTTATTTCTCTGCGTGTAGAGGAAATATTTTCCACGTCGCACGAGGGCTTCGTAATAGCGAAGATAAACGGGATCTACTACTGCAGTTGTTATGCCCCTCCCAGACTGGAGGGTCAACGATGGATACACGCATACGGCCACAGCCGAAGGCTGACCTCGCGATTCGATAAGCCAGCATTTGTCGAGCGATTGCTCATGGAGGCGAGCATGGAGGGTAACACAGATGATCAATCCAGCGATGACGTCGAAACCCTAAGTCGTGCATGAGGCGCCGCAATGCGAGGGCGATCCCTACTCAGAAATGGACGCAAACCGGTATTCTTGTGAAATCCAAAAATCTCAGAATTCCGCGCATCCTGCTTGAGAACTAGAAGGAGGATGCAAAGAGCTAGTACCGGCTTAAATATGAACGACTCATAAAAAAGTGATCATTTTCCATAACAAAACTAGAAATTGCCAATAAAGAAGTAGGGGTGGGAGCAATAATAAACTACAAAATTTCCATAAACAAATCAAAAAGTGCATAAATAAATCAAATTTTCCCATAAATAATTGATTTTTGAGCGATAAAAAATGTTGGAATTTTCACGAATAATTCTAAGGGTTGAGCACCATGATCACAGCCAATATGATGAAAAAACTGCTTGTTGATCACCTTGTTAACAACCTTCTATCACAAAGCAAAAGAAAGTGTTCAGCACCAAATCTCAAACATTTCGTACAGGGCAATAAACGTGATATGTGAATCATCAATTACACTCGTTAGCAGTCAAAACAACTGTTACCTAATGAGGGCAAAGTAAAATGTACAAACAATTAGCTCGGCTTTCAGAGCATATCATTCTTCCCCCAAGATAACAGGTCTATCTGAGAATGGAGTCAATCTCTTCGTTCTAATCCGTGCACTCATAAACAGCTCAAGTTGTTTAGCAAAAAGTTAATCTCATGGATTGTTCTTCTTCCGAGCGTGTGCTACACAAAACCTCATCGTGCTACTTTGGGAAGACATCTTCATGTAACGTAATCTTCCCCCATAGTTGAGACATGATCTAAACGCCGAGGACACGCGATACGTCCAGAGAATACGAGTAAGTTTGTTTTCCCACATATGCTCTCCGGTCGCCCGCCACCACGAACCGGCGGGCCGCATTCCACAAGCCGCGCTACTGAGGGCTAGGATCCCCGGCGAATATTGTCCACCCTTTGGATGCCGGTATGCATTGTGGTGTAGAAAACGAAATGTAGCGGCGAAATTGACTAAACTGATGTCAACACTTATCCGAACAATGAGTGATCACGGTGTGCCAAAAACCGTTATTAACAAAAATAAATGTCCATCAATTTGGCACCCGTCATTCGAAAGCTACAGTATTCGAGCATCACCTCCGTGAATTTCATATACCAATTTCCTTAAGCTTTTCGATTTTGTTACAAATACACAGTCATTCATTTTGTCCAACTGTTGCATATATTTTTTCCTCACTTGCTAAGCATTTGGAATTTGAAAGATATAGTATTCAAGCAATGATACTGCAAATTTGCAAACATTTCATCAACGTAATCAAATGTTTTTGCTGCTCTAAATTTAAGATCTAAATGTTTAGAAATTTCTCTGAATTTAAATTAGCTCCAAATAAAAATTTGTTTAAGTAGTCTAACGTAAGACTAAACATATTTGAATATATGTAAAGATGCAATTGTTTTTCAAATACATAGTTTAGTACAGTTTGTTCAAGAACAGCTATGGCAGATTATGCACGAATACGGATTCCCGGATAAACTGATACGGTTGATCAAGGCGACGATGGATCGAGTGATGTGCGTAGTTCGAGTATCAGGGACACTCTCGAGTCCCTTCGAATCTCGCAGAAGGTTACGGCAAGGTGATGGTCTTTCGTGCTTGCTGTTCAACATTGCTTTGGAGGGTGTAATAAGAAGAGCGGGGATAAACACGATGTAGATATTAATATATGTTTAGCTTTAGTTTATATAAAATTGGCGAACTAATAAATTTGATGTATCAAAATGGGTAATTATTAAAATCGAAATTAACCCTGGAATCGAGCTATTTTGAACTAGTGTGTATGTGTAGAAATAAGGAAGGAAATTGATTGCCGGCGCTCGGTCGGTCAGTTGAGAGCAATCACGAGTGTCAGAGAGAGAGAGAAGATAAAGGAAGTAAAAAGGACAGGTAAAACGCGGAGAGCTCTCCCATGGTAGATTCTAGTACGCGATTCTAGTACTTAAAGATTGGAGACCGAGCTCGGCGAAAGGGCGCGAACAGAGAGGCAGTTTGCAGACTAATGTAGAAGACAGCAGTCGATGATAGGTGTCGTTGAAAGTTAGAGTTTTCTGTTTTCTGAGTTGGAGTTTTTGGATATACTGTTGAAGGTGAAAAAGTGTAGTTGATGGAGAAAATGGAGAAATCCTACACACGAGTGGGACGATTTTCACGAAGTCCGTTCAGCTGCTTGGTTTCGCCGATAATATTGATATTATTGCTCGTAAATTTGAGACGATGGCGGAAACGTACATCCGACTGAAGAGTGAAGCCAGGCGAATCGGATTAGTCATTAATGTGTCGAAGACAAAGTACATGATGGCAAAGGGCTCCAGGGAGGAATCACCGCGCCCGCCACTCCGAATTCATATCGACGGTGATGAAATCGAGGCGGTTGAAGAATTCGTGTACTTGGGCTCACTGGTAATCGCCGACAACGACACCAGCAGAGAAATTCAGAGGCGCATTGTGGCAGGAAATCGTGCCTACTTTGGACTCCGCAGAACTCTACGATCGAATAAAGTTCGCCGTAACACGAAGTTAACCATCTACAAAACGTTGATTAGACCGGTCGTCCTCTATGGGCACGAAACATGGAGCCTACGTGCAGAGGACCAACGCGCCCTTGGAGTTTTCGAACGGAAGGTGTTGCGTACCATCTACGGCGGAGTGCAGATGGAAGACGGGACTTGGAGAAGGCGAATGAACCACGAGCTACATCAGCTGCTGGGAGAACCAACCATCGTCCATACCGCGAAAATCGGGAGGCTACGGTGGGCGGGTCACGTCATCAGAATGTCGGATAGCAACCCGACTAAAATGGTTCTCGAGAGTCATCCGACCGGTACAAGAAAACGTGGAGCGCAGCGAGCTAGGTGGGTCGACCAAGTGGAAGACGATCTGCGGACCCTACGCAGAGTGCGGAACTGGAGACAAACATCCATGCACCGAGTGAAATGGAGGCGGCTACTATGTACAGCAGAGGCCACCCCGGCCTTAGCCTGACCGGTAAGGTAAGTAACAGTTTGTTCAAGTTTTTTTTATTTACGTAAAAACACGTGGTGGACATAATTCATTGATTGGTCAGTAAGGTTAATTTTGTGTCTGTTACAAAAAATAAAAAATAAAAGGAAAATTAACTAATCCTAAATCAGGCCAAACATGTCTAAAGGTCCAATCTGCAGAAGAGAGGCTCTCTTTGGTTTCCCTCTCTTTCGTTAATATCTCAGCTGTTTATTTGTATTATGATTGTCTCCTTGCATTGAACGATGGTCAAAACAATCTTCTTTTGATTTGTACTGCAAGAATAGTTGAAAAATGTACCATTACATTGCAATAATTGAAAGAGAAAGTGAACAAAGAGAGCCTCTCAAATGCACATAGGACCAATTGAAATGTTTGGCCTGAAATCAAATGTCCACTATTATAATCAACCATAGCACTCAAAAGCTGCCTCAAATAGGATTTTGAGGTGTTTAGAGTGCGATATCTTCCCCATATGTTTCTGTGAAGTCACTGTGGACACTTTCGGATGCTTGTTCTCCAAACACCCCAAGAGATTGTCATGTCTTATCACAAAATTGTTTCACATGAAACCTTAAAATATGGAACTTTGAGGAGTTCGGCAACTTCAAATTCTCCCATATCTCTCCGAATTCTTCAATCATCGTTGCATATCCTGGGTCCAGCTTTTCTATGAAACATGCTTTGTATATACTTTTATAGAGATTCAACGCCTGAAATACATTTAGAATTAAAGTTGTTAAATGAAATGGTGATAGTACACTTACGTTTAAAAAGCCTCGCAGTGCAACATCTGCTTCAAGAGCATCTAGCGACTCCATCAAACTATGGCAAGCTTTTCCAGTGAAGCCAAAGGTGCGTTGTTGGTGTCGCATTCCAGCCTTATTGGCCCACATTTGAGCAATTTGTTGATTGGATGTTTCGACGGCTTTGTATATGTATTGACAATTCCGAGGGTTATATGCAGAGAAGGTGGGGGAGTAGCAGTTAATATCAACTGCTGGTCTGCACCGTTAACTATAGAGGTTCATTTATGCAGCAGGCATAACGTTTCGCAGACTTACACTTACTTGCTTTCCACTGCTGCATGTTCTCTTTAATGTTTCATATCGTTCTCAAATTTCCGCTGCTATTCATGAGGTTTTTTTTTTCTCTGTGTCACAGTACTAAGGACACGGATGCGCAGATGAGTGAGCCATTATACCCGAAATAATGTTAATTATTTTTAAGTCACCCGCACTTATTCCATCGAGCTCTGCAGTCCTAGAACCTTCCAAATCGGAGAAACATTCTCATATTTTTCCGCTAATCCTGGAGTAAGGGCAAGAATCAAAAGCCTACACTAAAAGGAGCCTTGCAGTAATGACAAGCACAAAAATGTTTTTAAATTTCCCAAGTAACCAGTAAGCATTTAAAATAGCATTCCTTCAGCATTATAGTAGCCTTTACGACAAGGCGTTTAATGCTAATTAGCCGTATATGCGCCTATAGTGCTACCTCACAGCAGGTTTTGGCAAAATAACGGGCTGTCTTAGTGCTATCCCTTCAGGAACGTCGTGACGAAATGTCAAAGAAGCGTAACGCCTCGTCGAGCAAAAAAAAATCAAAAATAGATTGACGTCTGCTTTTCGTTCTCTCAGCCTGCTTCCCCGCTTCATCGTCCTTCCATAGTGGTTTCTGCTTTTAGTAGTGTTGGGTGTACGTACACGCTGCATTATACGAACACCACTTGAGTTACTGGTTGAAAATAGTAAACAAAGATCAGCTGTTCCCAGCAAAATCAAATGGGCATATTTTCAACCAGTAGATTTGCATTAGTGTTCGTGACACCGCGCTGCGAAACCACTATATTCCAGCCGGTGCTAGATGGTACTTTTTTGCTGATTTTTGTAGTGATGTAGGTTTGAACTTACGATCCGGAGATTGATTAATCATATCTGCTTCGGATTCTGTTGCTCCTGATCCACGATGCTAGAGCTGTCCCGGTGGCGTGCGTTGATTCAATCGCCAATATAAAGAATGATTCGATAACAGCTTCAGATTACACATCCAAAACTTGTTTCCATGGAGATATTTCATTGTGGTAGAGCATTACGATCTCTTCTTTTATTATGCTTTTGGTCGAAATACAAAGTAACCGAACGTGCGAAAATTGATTTTTAACCTACTTAGAAATGTCGCAACTCAATTTAGATTAGTGCATATTGTTGCTCCTAATTAGCTTAATGATGCGCAACAGAAAAAATAGATTCAAATTTACTTCGCAGCTGCAACTTCGCATGTGCTTCTAGCGACGATTTCGATTTGGTGGTGCGACGATAATAAATATCTGTGGAATAAGATTGTTTCTTCCCTCTTTCAAACAATCCTATGATCCACCAAAACATCCACCTATACGGCACTTATTTTCCGACGAAATGATAAATAATTGGTAATTTTTTGATGGACAAGTACCCAATCCAATCCAGCTGCAGTAATGTTTTCTTTGGTGCTTTTGGATGAATAGGGGAAAATGAAGAAACAAATAAGATGCACAAATTTGTAAACAGAAGCATAGGCTCTGTAAGAGAGAGACAAAATGTGTTGCCAAATGCGTAACATATCTCCCAACCTTTTTGCTCCTAGCATTTAAAGAGCAGTTGAAAAGCATTCTGTATGCTCCCAAGTGAAACCACTTCAAGCAGTTGAAATGCTAATTAACAGCCGAAAGCTTTTGAGCAGCACAGCTTATGCTAACTCAAGGCAGCTATGCATTCGAACTGCTTATGTAGGGCAGCAAGCAGTTTAAATGCGTAATACGGGCTGATACACGGCTTATTCAAATGCTTAGTGGTCACCTGGGTTACCATGGCAAAACATGATCATCGACCCACCAACGCTTCTTGTGTGCGTTTTGTTTCTTCTCACATCAACCGGTTCGATAGCTGAGTGGTAGCGTGCGAGCCTGGTGATGTCAAGATTCTTGGTTCGAATCCGGTTGCCAACAGAAACTTTTTTTAATTGAAAATCGAGTCCATGGTAAAATTGAAAACATAATCCTGTTGAATTAAAACGAAACTCAGTCTGCACAAATTTAGTGGCGTTGTGCATTTAAATTGACCCTCAGAATAGTAATTTTCACCGCAAGCCGCCGTTCAGTGTAGGTAAATTATGACAATTATAGAACGGGGGATATTTTAACAATTAAATAATATATACCTACGAACTCCACCATATTTAAAACGTTCTTTATTGTTGTTGTTTCGACGAAATTATAGATAACGTTATTTTAAAAAATCCACCTCCGCCATCAATTCCAAATTTAATTAATACATTCTCTTCGTTAATATTGCGAGACGCCATAATTTGCTCAATAAGTTCTTCAACATTGGTGCAAAATACAACCGGCACATCTCCAACTAGGCTGTTTCGCCTAATGTCACCCAAGCTCTTGATGGCGAAGAAATTTTGCAGCTGCTTATTCAAAGAACTTAGTTTATCTTTCAAATTTGTTTCAAAATTTACGCCAAATTTGCGAAAATTTCTTGCAACGCTCAAGGTTTTCCTGATACTCAGACTGTTGTTTGTTTTTAGCTCGTAAACATTTTTTTTGCAGAAACAGAGGCAACAGAGGAAGGTTCCGAAGGGCTGTAATTTTTGTTTTAGAATTGATTAGCGTTTCGTTGTTTAAACAACTCAATTTAACTATTTTCTGGAAAATCGAAGGCTTTCCTCTTCTATTCCTCAATTGGATGGTTGAACTTCCTGCCGCAGACGTTTTTGCGTTCAGGATATTCGATACTGCAGCTTCACCAGCTCGAGAGGTTGAAGGATTGTCATCCAGCAAAGTGTTCAAGTTGCTGACACGCTCAGACACATTGCAAAAATGCTTTTTCCCTCTTCCGATTTCCGATAAACAATCGTTACAAATTCGTATGACATTTTTGGACTTCATCTCAGTAAGTCTAGGGCGACCACGTTTTACCTGTTCGGGAACCTTTTTGATTGTTGAACGAGCTGTTTCACATATGTAGCAAGAGCACTTTTGCTTTGACCTGGTGATTGCGAAACTTTTTTGTTCGTATTTGTGCAGGTTAATTTTTCGTGTGAAATTGCCAGCGGCATACTGGTCACAAACAATTCGGCAAGTTCCACAAATCACATACGGATAATCAGCTTCACGTTTTTTTTTTAAATCACTTATGAAATACTCACTTATTGTATTTTTATGTAACTCTGAAACTTTTCTCATAGTAGGGTAGGTAATCAAAATATGAACCAAATTGCGGCATTCTGAAGCAGTGCAAACATTAATAGTGATTTTTTCTCCCACATGGGAATAATTTATTACGGCAAAATCGTATGCACATGAAAGCCACGGGTATAAGCTTTCTGTTAAATGGTAAAAAGTTTGTATTTGCTCCGAATTTCATTGAAATATTTGATTTTTCATCAACAATGATTTTAATCTTAATTTGAACCATCGTAATCATAATTTGAACCAATTTTAATCTTAATTTGAACTACTGGCGGCAGCAGCTCGAGCAACTCACAAAACAGCCAATTCCATGCTAAACAATGGAAAATCACATGAATCTGCTAATTCTCATACCTATTTTTCATTGGGCAGTGGAATTTCAACTCAGAATGTTCGGAATTCTTTAGGAATTTGGAAACTAAATTTGGATTTTTTCATCCCCCAAGAGTAAACAAAGCAACCACTACCGCAATCTACAGGCCAACACTAGAAGCTCACCACCGTTTACTAGTTCAAATTTAGATTACAAATGGTTCAACTTAAGATAACATTCTCCAAGTAGGAATTACTTAATTTTGATAATTTTATGACAAATAATGCGGAATATTATTCGGTTGGTCGATTCTACGAAAAATAAGCTTTCATTTGACGTGTTTACATATTGCGTGTGATACAATGCATGAGCTGTACGAGTGCACCGAAAATGTGCTTTCTATTGGGGGAAATGGGTGAAATCACAGTGATTTTTCAATTGCCTGTTTTCCATGACAAAAACGCTTTTTTCAATGCTTTTAAAGTCCATGTTGTCAGGTTATATTACGGAAAGCTGTTTAACATCTTTTTCGGGACAATATTTGCCTGAAAAGTACGTCGTTTTAATGAATTTTGAAATGGTTCAAATTAAGATTACAATTTGACTAGTTCAAAGTTTGATTTCTTACCCTACCAGATATTGCAAAACACAAAGCACACACAACGTGGCGGCTTTCTTCGTGTGATTTAGGTCTCACCATTGTTGAACACGTGTTCGCTTCACGTTCGGAATAAACAGACTGCACAATATTAGAAAACCGACTATAGTTATTGTTGTCTACATGACCGATCACTCATCAAAGTTGTGTTATATATGTTATATACCATTACAACAAATTATATGTATTGGTGTGATGAGAATATTATGTAAAAGCAACATAGACGTCTAAATGTTCTATTGCAAGTTGAATTCGGGATATGAATAGGGATAAGAAACTTTTGTTTAAAAATAAGCCACAGCATTGCGAAATTTTTTTGATGATGGCATAAATTTATAGTAACAGAGTTTATTGTAATAAGCACTAAATATAAAACTCAATTCATTCATAAATTTCAAACTGCAAAATTTTTTTTAACCTGTTTTCAAATTTGCAGTATCATTGCTTGAATACTATATCTTTCAAATGCCAAATGCTTAGCAAGTGAGGAAAAAATATATGCAACAGTTGCACAATCAAATCAAACAGCTGGACAATCAATCGAAAAGCTTAATCAAATTGAAAAAAGTTTCGGTTACCTCGATGAAACATTTTGAAATTCACGGAGGTGATGCTTGAATACTGTAGCTTTCGAATGACGGGTGCCAAATTGATGGACATTTTTTTTTGTTAATAACGGTTTTTGGCACACCGTGTGATATATCCACGAGCCCTCGATGAAAACAAAAACAAAATTCAATCATAATCTTATTGGAGTTCATTCAAAATGGTCAATTAAATTCTTCCTGAAAACCCATATCTTTCACCATAAAACGAAGAATTATCTTCTTCAAAGTTGTCTATTCAGATGTTGTAAAAATTAACGGTCATGACAATGCAATGCTCAAAAACACGTCAATACCTTTCAATTCCTTTAAATAATATCTCCCAGTTTCCTACCAAAAAGTCTTTCTGCATATTCTAAATTTACTTTTGAGATGGAATTTTTATTCCTGATCCACAGTTTCAGTAGGTTACAAACTTGCCGAGCTTCTCGTCATCGTCGTCGCAGGGAGTTCCATTTCGTAGAAATCGGCAGCAATGTATGTATGTAGTACGAAAAAATATGAACATTTATATGTCGTTTAAGGCGGATTACTTTCTGAGCGTATTATGTCAATAAAAGCGGAGACTCTATTTGGCAGAGATTGAAAATAAGTACTCTCCTCGTGTATGTACGGCGGAGAGTGGCTGGCGGGTGGTTTCCTTGGCTCACGATGCGATGCGATGCGATAGAACGAAAATATGAAATAGCGGCTGGTAGATAGAGCCAGCAGTCATCATATTACATGCCTATATGAACATCCACTCTTGTATGACATCATGTGCCGCATGTGGGGCTACCGGAGAAGTCCTCGTGCACGTCGCCGAAGGAAGCTGAAGGTGGAATTCTAGACCCAGCTCGGTCTCAAGTATCCGTGAAAAGAAGCGAAAATATAAAAAAATCCCGGATAAAGGACTCATAAATTGATAACCGTTATTGATTCAAATGAGGCGTATAATCGATTAAACATTTCCGATTCGGAGGCATCTGTTGCGGCACATATATGGGGCCAAATTCGCATGGTTCAAGTGTCCAAATGAAGAACATAGTAGGTTCATTTGAATATTTTTTTCTGATTAATACATATCAATTAATTTTTGAAGCAGTTTATTAATAGCAAAATAATCTCAATAGTTTCAAAATGTTTCGATGTGATGATCATCAAAATCTTTTTTTTTTTCTGTGATTACAAAAATAACAAATAACTAAATTCAAGCTGTAAATTTTCTAAATTGTCAATCCAGCATCCAGAAGATGGCAAAGCCGAAAAGATACGGTGGGCAAGGCATGTTGCAAGAATGCCAGATAACAACCCTGCAAAGCTAGTGTTCGCTACTGATAGACGCAGATAGTACGATGGGCGAGCCAGGTGGTGCGTGATCTGGCGAGCATTGGGCATGGCCAATGATAGAGAGCGACTACCACAAACCGAGTATTATTCGGGCTGCAAAACGTTGAGTCAATAAGGAGAGCGTGCAACATAGCTCTGGTCCTCACATGTTCCTACATCATGCATGCTGAGTTGTGTGCTTAGCTGGTAGTGCAGCCTGGGCACTGTTGTCCTTCTGACTTCAACTAGATTGAGGAGGTACGCCTCGAGCGTCTGTTCACCAAGGAGGTGCGGCCAAAACAGCACCTGCTCTGGCACCAGCGGCTGAGTATGAAATGCTCCTACACCGGAAGCTATACCTAAGGTCGCAACCTCATCACGGTGGATAAGGGACCTTAGGCCAACAACCTACTGTTCCCGAAACCCAAAAACCGTTACAGAAGCCTAAAATGAAAGATTACGAACTGATTCAACGGCAACGACTTTTAGTGCGAAAGAAGAAGGTCAAGAATCGGAACATGAAATACATTAATATATTTTCCGGCTGTTCGGGAGCTATGAAGTTGATCTCCAATATTTACTTCTTTTCTCGATCAGCCTAGATAGCTGTGTAGTGTCGGTTCGGTAGCGATTGTCTCAATTGGCTAAGAATAACACTACGAACCGCCTGTTCCGGTGGTAAGAGTCCAACAACAGGTGACCCCTAATTCATGGTGTGATGCGGCTTCATGCTTACCGTGCCTAGGAATGAATGGACTAATAAAAATCCTACCGCAAACGGAGCCTGTGGAGTACCAGGGCGTTCTCCACAGTATTTTGCCCTTACTGCGCTAACCGGAGAAATGGTGCAATGGACCTTGTGTTTCTCCGAGACAATCGGCTGCCCTTCTTTAGTCTCACTTGAGGCTAAATAAGGGCGGGATTATGAAGATGTTGTTAATTAGTTTGAATTTTCACATATATGGTTTCGCATTATGCGATTTACACAGTGTATTCTGTGTATCATCGCCTTTGGCGTTTTCCAATCGATACCGATCTGGGTTTGTTGCTGCTGTTCTTTGTTGTGCTGTTGTTGCGAAGAGTTTAATCTTGCCTGGTTTGAGTAGTGACTACGGTTAGGATAGCTCAGATCAATCTTCAGCATAAAAGAACAGCATCAATCAATCTTTGCAGACTTATGCAAAATGGTTCTGCCCAAGTGGCCTTGGTCCGAGAACCTTACTTCCGTAAGGGGAATTTCTATCTAGGAGATCTTGCGAACCCGGTGTTTGCTATTTTCAGTTAACATGAAATGGCAAACTCGCGTGTCATGCCTCGAGCCTGTGAGCTTGTCAACAACGCAATAGTTGCTACATTCATCTCTAAACTAACCACCAGAGATGTATGTGCTATCACAATTGATGTATCTGTTGGAAACCTCAACAGGAAATACGTCTATTGTTCGGTTTATTTACCGCATGATGAACCATCCCCCACGGATGCTTTCAAACAAGTCATCGCATACTGTACTTCAAAAGGCCTTCCGCTAATTGTTGGCAGTGATGCTTATGCTCACCATATCATCTGAGGCAGCTCAAACATTAACTTGAGAGGCTCCAGTTTGATGGAGTACTTAAGTAGTACAGATCTTGCATTACTTAACATAGGCAACCGCCCAACCTTCATGGTATCTGCTAGAGAGGAAGTGTTAGACATAACGCTTTGCTCTAGTAGAATTAGTCACGAGCTGACCAATTGGCATGTGTCAGATGAAGAATCTTTATCTGACCATCACTACATCTTTTTTGAACATTTAAATGTTACTCCGCAAACATTGCGTTTCAGAAATCCCCGGTCAACAAACTGGGATCTTTTTACTGATTTGGTTGCAGCCAAATTTCATGGATACTCACCACCCATTGACACTCCAAGTGATTTAGATGATGCCGTTGATACTACAACGACCTTCATCATGGAAGCTTTTGAAGAAGCATGCGCTCTACGGTCTGTGAAGATCAAATTTTTGTACAAATGTTTCCATTTTGACTGAAGTCAGTCGGTTAAATAAAATCCTTGCGAAATCTAAGGGGTTCCGAGTGTGCGAATTTCGTTTGTCAAATGGCGATCTGACTTCATCTGATGAGGAAGTTCTGGAAGTTCTGGAATACAGCACGCTCTTCCCTGGATGTGTGGATATTACATCTTCGGATGAACCTGATGTCTTTTCTTGTAGTTACGATTCCCTGGCTTCGGCTCGGAGTATTGTAACTATAGAATCGATTGAGTGGGCACTTAATAGCTTTGCTCCTTTCAAATCTCCTGGGGCAGATGGGATTTATCATATTTTGCTTCAGAAGGGATTTGATCATTTCAAACATGTTTTGAAAAAAATGCTTGTTTGCAGTTTTGCTACAGGGTATGTTACGGAGGATACTGCCGTCGCTCTTTGTACCCCTCGATCTAGCAAAAACGCGTCGCTTCAATAAATGACCGATGTCATGACAGGTGTTTATGACACTTCGGTACGAACGGTAGAGGTCAAAAGCTAATCCGTCATGTGTCGACTATACCTAAAGCAGTCCATAATTGATTTTTCCATTAAATTACACTATTAATTGATTAGTATAAACTAAAACTGAATTCGTGTTATCCAAAAATACCTTTTTATTTGCATTCCACCGATAACGCCAGAAAGCTGCATGATTCAGCAAATTGACAGTTCAGGACCCATAAATTTAGCTGGTCAGAGTAGTGATTAGGAACTGTTGGTATCAAATTAGGAGTGTGGACCAAATTTGTAAGTTAAGTTGAAAACTAATGGAACCCAAATAACTAATAAATTACTTAGCTTTTAGCGCATCAAACCACCAAAATCATCGGTGTTGCAGCTTAGAAGAATCCGAACTCTCTTACGCCAACAGGGTATATTCCCAAATCCTGGCGGGATATTACTGTCAAGTTTATTCCGAAAGTGGGTCGTGCGTCGTATGAAGAAGCAAAGAGTTTCAGACCTATCAGTTTGACCTCTTTTCGTCTGAAATGCTTAGAACGCATTGTGGATCATCACATCCGTGATGTTCATCTGGCCAACGTGCCTCTTCATGTAAACCAACATACCTACCAATCTGGTAAGTCCAGCATTCGCTCAAAAGCAATCTTGTTTGGGTGTTTTCTTAGATATCGAGGGTGCCTTTGACAATGTGCCTTTCGGTGCCATATTGGAAGCCGCACGGAGTCATGGTATATCTCCAATGATTTCCAATTGGATTCATCAAATGCTCAAAAACCGATATCTCTTCTCGACATTGCGTCTAGCAGGGATTAGAAAATTGAGTGTTTGTGGATGCCCCCAAGGGGGAGTCTTATCTCCGCTTTTGTGGAATCTCGTAGCAGATACGCTATTGAGGCAACTCAATAATAGCGGTTTTCCTATTTATGGCTTTGCCGACGACTACCTAGCATTGTTAGTTGGTATGTGTATCACCACCCTTTTCGACCTGATGCAAAGCGCCCTTCAGGTAGTTGAGGGTTGGTGTCGCCAATATGTCCTTTCGATTAATCCGAGTAAAACATCAATTGTTCTTTTTACGGAAAGACGAAACCGTAATGGCATTCGATCTTTGCGTCTCTTTGATTCTGAAATCGATGTGACTGAACAGGTGAAGTACGTTGGAGTCATTTTTGATTATAAGCTTTCCTGGACACCTCACATTGAGTTCAGAATCAAGAAAGCTTGTATGGCCTTCGGGCAATGCCGGCGAACCTTTGGTATAACTTGGGGTCTAAAACCCAAGTATATCAAATGGATTTACACAACTGTGGTTCGGCCAATATTGGCTTATGGATGTCTTGTGTGGTGGCAAAAGGGCGAAGTGAGAACGGTCCAATCAAAATTAGGCCATCTCCAAAGGATGTGCTTAATGGCGATGTCTGGAGCGTTCTCTTCAACTCCCACGGCAGCGCTCGAAATTCTCTTTGACGTTGCTCCACTACACATTCATCTCAAACAAGAAGCACTTCAATATTTTTTTTTATCTAGTTCATTTATTTGAGGCTCAATCGCGTATAACGCTTTACGGAGCCGAGGATCTTTCTTTGCAGAGTAATAACTTTTTAATGATATCTGCTAGTAATGGGTGGAAACCAGGGTACTCGTGGCAGCTCGAGGTGAGAAGGTCACATTTTGAGGGATGGACAGAGTAAGGATTGGGTCAAAGGTTTCACTGCTGCTCATCCGGGGGTGAATCGCATCTTGCTACCAACTTGTTCTGGGACTTGGTCTTCCGGATGGCCAGGAGCAGCTTGGTAACACAAAGAGGACAAAACAGAGAAAAAAAAACTAGAGAAGAAAACACAAGCGAATTAAACTTTTATACCAGCAGAGCGAAGAAAGTCGAAAATACATCCCATGTATGTGACATCGCGGGTCCCCAACACATCTCTCACAAGAACAAAGGGTTGTCTCCCTCGGGCCTCAAGGGTATCCAATAGTAGCGCTCTGGAGGCGTCATTATCCGGGCATTGCCAAACTACGTGGTCGATGTCATCATAACCGGAACCGCACTTAGTACAAACATTGCTCAACGCGAGGTTAATCCTGTGTAAATGCGCGTCTAGCGAGTAATGGTTGGACATAAGTATTGACATCACGCGAATAAAATTGCGACTTACATCCAAACCATACCACCACACTCGCAAAGAAACATTAGGAATAATGGAATGTAACCACCGTCCCAGCTGGCCATCTCGCCAATCATTTTGCCAACTTTGAAGAGAACTCTGGCGAACAAAATGAAAAAAATCATCATGTGAAATTCTTCTATCATAGATCTCACCTTCCTGTGCGCCCACCTTTGCGAGAGAGTCCGCCTTCTCTTTGCCGTAAATTGAGCAATGTGAGGGAACCCATACAAAGGTAATCTTGTATGATCTTTCGACCAGGGCACCCATCTGCTCCCTTATTTTTGTAAGAAAGTAAGATGAATGCTTTACAGGTTTCATCAACCGGAGTGCCTCAATCGAACTAAGGCTATCCGAGAAGATAAAGAAATGGTCTACGGGCATGTTGGAAATCATCCCCAAAGCGAAGTTGATTGCTGCCAGCTCAGCAACATAAACCGAACAAGGTTCCTGAAGTTTGCGGAAGGCGGTGAAATTTTCATTGAAGACACCGAAACCAGTGGATCCAGTGCTTTCCGTAATGCTACCACTCCCGAAACAAATTACTCTACCAATATTGATATTTCAACGTTTAACAAATCCGACTAGACAAAAAAACGATACAAATTGAGTCCCTGAAGAAGCTTCCATACGAAGCGAAACGTTGGATGAAAATTTAATCATCGTTTTCAATCAATTTGATGACTGAATCGACAACTAAACATAACCTGAAAGTACGCCTACAGTCGTTCAGAACCAGAGTAAAAACTAGCCATAAATGAATGTTAAATAAAGGTTCCAGGGTATACATAGGGTATCGCGCTACTTGGGCGGTGGTTTTCTTCGTCTGTTATTTTCGTCTGCAATTCTGTCCTATCTGCAATTCAAAATAAATAACTTACTCAAAAATTTAACAAAAGATAAATATTCTTTAAGCAGGAAACATACGCTATAATCAAATTTTTTTCATCTCATCAATAAGTTCAAACCGTTCTCAAGGTCACCACGTGGTTCAAACTTGAAATGTCCTTCCCATATGTTTTCGCCATTTATCTTGTATCTCGTTTGATGTACACGACTCGTCCAAAGCCGATCCAACTCGATAGTGTGCGGTTTGCTCCTTGTATGCATCGGAAGATACCCTAGCAAAAAATAAATCGATATCTTACCAATATCATCCGTTTTTTCCCCGTCTCGACATCGATTACCGAAGACCGAAGATTAGGATTGTGGGGGCCCGGGGCCCGAGCGAATGTGGAGGCCCCTCGGAGAGATGACCAAAAATGTTTTTCCTTATTTTCCTTATTTTCGAATATGAAAAATAAAGCTAATATTAGCAACCAAAAATGGTTTTTGTGGGGGCCCCTAAAATGTGGGGGCCCGGGGCCCGGGCCCCCCCGGCCCCCCCTTAGATCCGGCTCTGACGACGACACTCTGCATGACCCAGCTCTGCCAGCAGCGCGCAATGAATGAAGACATGATGCACGTGATCCGGTCGTATAGGAGATCCAATTCGGAAGCACCAAAAAGGGGTGGACGCGACAGCCGACGTTCGACCTGCCAGTATAAAAAGATTGTTGATAGATATCTAATTTATGGGAAAACTCTTTGTTGTCTTCGTTTTCCTCGACGGAGCCGGTCGTTTTTCCGCAAGTCCCATGGGAGCGTTCAGGGGATAACGCAGCTCCAAAAACGGATTTTATTTTCCGCTTGCTTTCCGTTCGGCTGGTGCCGAGACCCTGGACAGTGGCGATCAGAAGCCATTTGACAATTTTCATTTTTCAGTACTAGTATCAATATTAACACTGTTGTCTTTTCTTCATGATTTACGTCATTATGAATTTTTTTTTCTGATCCATGGGAGGCAGACTTGGTCAATTTATGGGGGGGGGGACAAAGCCTGGTTTTTCTGTTTTTTTTTTTGGTATGGGATAATCAAAAATCCTCAAATATTGGAGGGCAAAACCATGCTTGAACCACCCCCCTCCCCCTCTAAATTTGCGCGTATGATGGGAGGATCATCTGCTCAACAGACACCTGGACGTCCATGCAATGTGGGGTTAACGTCTTCTACAACCAAAGTAGAAGCCAGGACTACCATTTCCCCGACCCACTAAATAACATTCCTATTTCCGCCAAGCCCTTTGCCTCCCCGAAGCCACCAAGGAGACATTGCTTCAGAGAGAGGCTAGTGCACATCACACCCTCAAGGTTAGCACCGTAACCTCGCTTTAAGGAACTCTCTCCGTAACCGATGACTCGCTTTGAGGAATCCACCAAGGTAGCATGCTAGCGATTAGCCAGTCTCCCCGCGGCTACTTAATCGCTGTAGGTGTCAATTTCGACCGCAGGGCACCACCGGTATGATCTACACCAGCGGTTTTCAGATCGTGCACCGCGGTGCACTTGGTGCACCGCGAAGCAATGACAAGTGCACCGCAGCACTTCAGGAAAGTCTTGCGGATTTCAATTTATATTCATTACACATTTCATGAAAAAATATTCGAGTTAATTAGAACAACTGAATTATTGGAAGGCGCTCCAAGGGATTGAGAGCAAAATTTCCATTTTTTTCCAGCCGGTGTGTCAACCTTGAATCCAGCTAACACCGTTTCAGATATTCGCGAAGAATCATGAAACAAGTCTGCCAAAACTTTCCTAATAAATGTTATATTTTTCCAAGAACTCGTAAGGGGTGATACACAAATTATGTCACGCAAAAATCGGATATTTTCAACCAACCACCCCCCCCCCCCCTATGTCACACGTTTTGCATGAGATGTGTCAATATGTATATGCCAAGTTTCTGAAAATAAACCTTCCAAGTCTCTTGCTAGAAATTTTTAAGAAATTCAGTAAATGTCTTGGAAAAACGTCTTTAAAAAACACACTAGAAATAATACAGTAGTTTTCGAAGGACTTAACCGAGGCTCTTGAAAACAAAATAGCACCAATTCGGCTCAAGATTTCATTCAGCATTTATTTATAAAGATCTTGTCTGAAATTTTCCAAAAACATTCTGAGCAAGAAATATTCCGAGTCGAATAACTATGTCACATCATAGACATAGACACTCCGATAGTGAGCAAAAAACGTAAGACAGTGGTGAAAAAAAAATAAAGACGAGTACATACGCCCCTCGGAATTGCTATGAAAAATACGACAGTTTTTTTTACGAATTTGAAAATTTGAAACAATAATGAACATGTGCACCATGGAGCAATTTATTTCCAAAAAGTGCACCGCGAGCCGAATGCCTGAAAACCCCTGATCTACACTGTGGTGCATAATTGATCGGACAAACGCCGATTTTCATACAAAATGGCCAAGTTTGAGAGGCTGTAACTATGGTTTCCTTCGATGGATTGAGCTCAATTTTTGACACGAAACTACTATTGTGCTGAATTTGTCGTGTACGAAGAAGAAAATGTTTTCGTTCACAGGCCTGGGCGTGACAAGGCGTTGAAAAATGTGCAAAAGTGATCGGACAACGGTACACCTTTGATTTACTCGCGTGCCGCTGTCCGAACACTTTTGCACATTTTTCAACGCCTTGCCACACCCAGGCCAATGAACAAAAACATTTTGTACTTCGTACACGCAAAATTCAGCATAAAAGTGTCAAAAAAATACCTCAATCCATCGAAGGAAACAATAGTTACAGCATCTCAAACTTGACCATTATGTATGAAAATCTGCGTTTGTCCGATCAATTATACAGTATACGTAGCTGACTCCGAACCCATGGACCATTTCTAGTATAACGTCCAAACTAGCTATTTTCCGAGTCCACCGGCCACCTCCTCTATAGTTCCAAGACGGTGTGGGTGATAGCCGATGAAACGGCATTCCAGCCTAACTCATCCCTACACACCTTCTGGACAAGATTGTCCGGAGTTGTGTCCTCCCCGTATGGCATCGTACACAAATTACGTAACGCTATAGGCGGAGGGGGGGGGGTCTAGCTTAGCGTTACGAGCCATACAAAATATTTTTGGTTTTCACACAAAAAGCGTTACATGAGGAAGGGGGGAGTCCGAAATCGCTGATTTTAGCGTTACGTTATTTGTGTACCATGCCTATGTGGCAAGCATGCTGTCACGCATTGTGCAAGAACGCGGGTACACGTACAAAACGTGTTCTACCGTTTCCTCTAAACCAGCACAGAAAGGAAATTAGGGAGATTATCCCGAATCACATGACTGAAGCGATGTAGATTTTGTCGGATGCAATCATGGCCAGGAAAGACCTAAACCAGGTGGAATGTTACTTCCCCATGGCTTATTAATCTAACTATCTACCCTCGGAATCAACCCAGGTAACCACTAAGCACAGTTCTAAGCCATATAATGGTCATTGAACAGCTCATCAGTGCTAAAAAGCTCTATAGAAGCATCCCTAATGCTTATAAGCACTAAAAACAGTAAGAACTAAAATAAGCCCTGTATGCTTATATGGAGCCTACAAGCTGTAAAGAAGTTTGTCAGTGCTGTCACAGGGCTTGGAGCTCATGACGTTTATGTCAGTCGAAATTGATTTCGATCAAAACAAACTCAAGTTGGTCATGGCTATACATTTTACAATTTAACATAACGGATCGGAATCGAAGGAACAGGATCATTTTTGTTGTCATTCGACGAATGCTGCTCGGAATGCTAAAAGATAATGGAATCACAGAGATCTCTGTGATGGAATCTTTCAAGCAAATGTGGTGATTCCAGACACGATTCTTTTAGTTTATTAATTCTACCAAGAGTTCTACAAACTCCAGCTCCGGTCGGAAAACGTTGCGGAAGCGGAGCAGCAACGTTTTCCGACCATTAGTATATATGTTGCTTCTCCTGCATTTTTTCTCTTCCAGCGTTTTTCACCACCAAATTGACCACATCACCCTCCCATATTATTTTGAACCGTCGAGATACCCAAACCATTATGTTTTGCATGGTTTAAATACTAGTTTGATCACACTGATTCCATGGTGCATTGGTAGAGCAGATAGGAAACGCAAATGGACTTGGACTTTTGATCAGGAACCCGGAGGACAAGAGCTGGAATCTGGGTCAAGCAGCAAAAAACAATTTCAGTGGAAGCAAAAGAAATGAGAAAAGAACAGAAGGTTAACAAAATATTTTTTTCTTTTTTCTTTGTCTCTGTTTTGACAACTCTCTCTCCAGAGACTTGGTACTGAATTTTAAAGTTGGCCGTATATCAGCCGAATAATGCGCCAAAAGTGGCTTTTGAGCAGCTGTATTAGAGGATTTAGAGCCAATTAGCAATATTAGCCAAGTTCTATATTCCACTATAAAACCGATTGAATGCCATTTTTACGGCTTAATGGTTACCTGGGAATAAATGGGTCCACCTTCCGTTGGTGGACCAGTCCCACGTGTGCTGCCATTTGACCATGGAGGCCAATCTGGCAGTCCTGCGTCTCCAAGTAACAATGACAGCTGAATAACAGCTTATCCAGCAAACATTTTCTAGCTTAAGAGCGGCTAATTCAACTATTGTACAGCGTTAATGTCATGCCACGCATTTCAAAACGCTTTATGTCCTCCCCGATAAGGATACCCAAGTAACCATTAAGCCGTAAAAGTGGCATTAATTCGGCTCTATAGTCAAATATAGAACATGGTTAACAGAGCTAATAAGTTCTATATCCTCTAATTGAGCTGCTCAAAAGCCATTTTTGGCGAATTATTCAGGTGATATACGGCCTACTGAAACCATTCGTACCGAGTCTCTGGAAAAAGAGCTGTCAAAAATTGGAAAAAGAAAAAAGAGAAAAATATAACTTGTTTATCTTTTGTCTTTTTCTTGCGTCTTGTGTTTCTATCGAACTTTTTGCTGCTCGCTTCAGGTTTCAGTCGAAGTCCTCGAGATTCCTCTTGAATCGGCACTCGTCGTCAAACTTCCCATCTGCTCCATCAATGCACCATGGAGTTCGCTTTCTTAGAACCATATTTAAAGTAGATAAAAGTTGGTAAAATTTGATTCCATTTAGTAGAAGCGGTCGAGGAAACGATCTCACACGAGTAAGAAGCTGTTGGTATTTAAGAGGTTGCGATCGTCACTTAGTCCAGAGCAAGGTTTTTATATAATGGAAGGTTAAGCAGGTCGTTTAGTTTGTGGGGAAAAGCAGAGGAAGCCAAATTTCAAAGGAATTTGCTGAGGGGGGGGGTGTTTGTTTTCAGAATTTCTCACGGTGAAAAAATAATGGCCGCTCAGCCAGTTTTGACATCTAAGACTACCTTAGAATATGTAAATACCTTGGTCCAGAAACCATGTCGGAGGACGAACATGATAATGTTGGAGTTCTAGTGGGGTTTGATATAGGGAAGTGCAAATCGGTAGCATAAAGATAAGACAAGAGATAAGGAGGTAATTGAAATGGAATTTGTCAGATAGATGTAGAAGATTGATCACGATTCCAGTTTAAAACATAATCCTTATGGAAACGGCTGCCTTCGTGTTTAAACGTCGATTAAATGTGCTGTTGCTCGCTGATCAAATTTATTTATTCTCGCGAATCTTTCCACTGAACTCCATTCACTTTCATTGGCCTTAGCATTGTTTTGGTTGAAATCAACTTTGATTGACACGAATGTCATACACCTCAAGCCGAGCAACAGCACCGACAGCCATCTTATTCGGCCTAAAGGCACAGGGCCAACAAGCACTAAAAGTTAGCGTTATATACCCATATACGGCTTATTTTTGTGCTTACGGTTGACAGGGCCTATAAGCATTAAGACATCTTTTACAGAGCTTGTTGGCACTGAAAAGCTACTCAATGTCCTATATAACGCTTATAACAGTGCTTAATGGTTACAGGCGCCATACCAGTGATGACGCAGAACGCATCGTGTGACACGGTACGGTATGCGCTCGCAGCTATCAGGCACATTAGCACATTAAGTACTTTTCATCCGGAACAGTGCCACAATAGCTGAGCTGTGGAGGATTTTCGCAGGCATAATCAATGGGACTACCGAAGGTAAGCTTATCGTCGATCATCATTGAATGAACCCTAGGGTGGACTCGCCTAGGCATGCGAGAGCACCGTTACTAGCTCATTATACCTTCTAAACCAAGTAGGATTCGCTCACGCCAGAGCGCCTTCCTAAATACACATTCGTCGAAGTATGATGACTTCCACTTGCGAGGGCTTGGCCGTAGCTTAGCCATCTCTTCCTCAACCCGCTGCCTGCTGTTGTTGTAGTCGATACTGTACCGATCCGTCAAGAGATCGCTGTGAGTGTAGCTATTGTCTACTCTCCAGTTCGAACTACTTGTAAGGCCAGGAATACAAAAAGTAACGTCAATAATAGACTCCGCACCGTTTCGACTAAAGGTACTCTTGGTACATACATTAACCAGGTCGACATCTAGTATGGCCAATGTCTCTAGCAGGATCTGGCTCCGCTGGATCTGACCCTAGCATTAAAGTCACCCGCTATTACCACCTGTCTTCGCCCCGTTAGCACGGTCGTCATACAGTCCATCATCCGCGTGAACTGTTTGATCGGCCACCGCCGAGGCGCAAAACAGCTACAGAAGAAGACCTCGTTTACTTTGGTGACCACGAAGCCCTCATAGGTAGTAGACACCAACTCCTGGACGGTGTATTTACCCGTCGTCCATATCGTCGCCATTTTTTCGGACCCAATTGCCGTTACCGGCGGGTACTCGGTAGGGGTCCGCTATGATGGCGATATCCGTCCACCACTCAGGAAAAAACAGTTGCTGAGATACGTCACAGTAGTGGTTCAGGTTCAGCTGCGTTACCTATACTGTAATTTGATCACTGCGGCTTTCTCAAGAAAGCCGGGCACCTTGGTCTTACGGCCTTCGGCGCCGCATTTTCAACACAGTTTGTTCCACCCAGTAAAAAGTCAAAATAAGAAAATGTATGGAAATAGTATAATTACAGAGCTGGTGAAACTATAATTTATTTGCGTCGTCGTCCTTCAGGTTTTAACAACCTTTTGACCGCCACTGTAGATATCTGACCAAGGAGTTGTTGATGTGTTGCATTATAATGATGTCGGGATGTCACTCCAGGACGACGCATGTACCAATCCGTGTCCCACAACCCTGCACCCCATTCTTTCAACACCAGTTCGACCTGCGACAAATGAACGGCACACAGTTGTTAGACATCACCATGCCGTGACCGTGTTCATGTTCAATTGGGGGCGTGTTGGCTAGATGTCAGTCATTGGAAACGAGATATCACCGGTTGCGAACCTGGACCAGGACTAGAAGGGCCGACGTCGACGGTTGAAAGGGATGACAGTCAAAGTGCCACCACCCACCCATAGACAGCAGCCGTGCAAATCACCACGAACGGGACAAAATAGTAATGAAGTGGAACGGAGGATTTTACGCCGGTAATCACGTTCCAGGGACGATGATGATGGAACGGTACCACCTACCTACAATAAGTAAAGTAGGTTTACGCGCCAAGTGTAATTATGTTACAATGCAGCTGAATGGACTCGCAATCACGATGATCTCGGTTGGGCAGGATGTTGGGGTTTCATGCTTCAATGCTTTTGCCACAATAATTAATCCCTTTGTGACGATGATATCTAGGTATCGTTATTTCTTCTTCTATACGAAACGGCCCAACTTGGACATAGCCAGCTTCTCAGCTCGAATTTGCATAGTGTGGTAATGAGATTTGTATTAAATTTGTCAATTGTATGTCTGTGACGCATTGGTCGTCTACTTGTCTATGTAAATGTCAGATTGAGGATGCTCATAATAAACAATAATAGTAAAATGTATAGAACGTGTTACTTTATTTTGGTTATTGAAATACCACAAATTGGCGACGAGGATGGGATTCTTCATCCGTAGTTGTGTGAAATAGTGATAGTGTTGTTAGTGTTTACTGGGAAGTGCAAAATCGTGGACATCAGGATGTTTGACAGGTACCTAAATATAAAACTGTTTGTAGCTTGAGCTGCAGCTAGAGCTTGTAGGATTAAAAACTGATGAATACTGAGAATTCACCAGGAACTTCACAATTCCCCTGTGTGGAATGGATTTAATTGCTGCTACGCGACTTGGAAGCGGATTTGGATGGAACTCAGGATGGAAGATCCAATGAGCTTCGCAACGTGTAAGCGCGAATGATAGCTTTTATTTGATACGCGGCTCGGAAGCGGATTTGAATGAAAATTCAATTGGCTACGCGGTATGATAGCGGAGATGAAAGCTTTAGTTTGCTACGCGACACGACAGCGGAAGAAATACATAGCCTGGATACGCGGCTTGATAGCGGAAAAAAGATTTTGTAACAGATACCCAACATGGAAGCGGAAACTAAGGCATGAAAAGGATTGAAAGATAATTACGCAAAGACTAAAGAAATACGCGACAAGATAGCGGTTGATAAAGCTACGCAGCATGGGAGCGGAACTGTGATATATTCTCGGATTTAATGATTCGAAGTGCCGTGATAAGACAGCGGTAAGAGTAAGTGAGTTGGCTTTGATTAACGATCCCAATAGAAACTTTGGCATTTATTTGATTTTAAAAGATTTGGTTTGGACGGCATGGATGTCCTGAAAAGTGGTTGAAATGGGAATTGATGATAAACGATTCAGGATTGCACAAATAACCTTGTGCTGGAGAGTGAGGTTTGGAGGCACGTCCAGGGAGTCAGATGTCATTTGAGTTAAGAAAAATGAATGATAGGCGTATTGATGCAAATGCAAAGTGATCGACCTGATCGGGATGGAATTGTTGAGTTGAGGAGGATATAGAACATTGTTGCTCATAGAAGTTTCTGGTTAGTACTCCTTTCGTACTCCAGCTCTTTATACATTGGAGCGTAATGATAATTTGAGGATTGGTAATCGATAGAAGATCTGATTAAGGTGGGTAATGTTTGAGAGTTCCTATCGGAGGTGTTACGTCTACTAGTGTTAACAGACGTTGAATCAACATAGTTACGGCTGGATGGCTGGAGCTGTCGTGGAGGTCGGCAACAGGTTGTTGCGGCTTACGACCGGACTGCATAAGAATGTGTAACTCGGTTCAAAAGCGTAAACCGAAGTGGAACTTATATTTTGCATGAAGGTGCATGTTTTCTTCTGAGTTTCTCGACTACATCTACAAAGGAGACACGCATTTATTTGACCACTTTAGCGGTATGAGATGGCAATGGCAGTGCCGTGATCTAGGGGCCGCAATGATAGCAGTGTGTGTGATAATATTGTTTCTAATAGTTACGACTTGTGTAGCAACGAAGAGGCTGTATGAAGAAAGCTGAAACAGGTTGGTGTTGCTTTGTATTCCATTGTGATTGATCTTCAATTGGTATGGGTCATTACAGTGGAGTTGTGGTCGAAGATCATGCGTTGCATTGTGTGAAGGCTCTCCTTACTTGGAGGATTAATTTGGATTGTTTGGATCAGTTCAAAGTCGTCATTCAGTTTCAAGGGACAAGTGAGTGTATGTAGATGAATTTGCCAAAGAAATTTCAGAACATATTCATAGTGGATACAGTTTGAAACGAAATTTCTTGTCAACTGCGATGAACGATTGATTGTTTTCTTGAACTTAGTTGATGCATATGGTTTCGAAATGTTGAGGAGTGTGTTGTAATGTGATGGTGTGCTTTTGGTTGAGGTCCGAAGTGGCCTGGGGTGGGAAAGTTGGATGTTTGTGTGTCGCAATTCGATTTGAATGACTGCATGTTGTGGCTCTTAGTTGGCTGAATGGTATGCAATGCAAGTAATCGGTTCAGACTGGCTTCGCATCTGTAACTTCACATGTCGCGCGAGTCACGACTTCGTTTTGGTGCTGCGCTGATGAAGGTGATGATAATAAATGTGATTAGCATGCGTAGAATTACATTGATTTTTTTTGGTTTTTGCATTGATTCTCTTATGTTTTGATATGCACTGGAGTGCAAGTTGATGGAGAGGCTCGGTTTGTCAAAAGAGGACGCTGCGCAAAAAAGGGGAGATGGTTGATAGAGAGTGAATTGGCAACTACTTCATATTATTCGATGAGACCTGGTGCTTGAACGAGCTTGCGTTGGTTGGATAACACCGGCTTTGTGCCCGTTTCCGTGCGAATGTTGGTATCTTGACGGCTGTTTGGTATGCTATACATTTTGAATCGTTCGAGTGATTTCAGGTAATCATTGAGCAAACTAGCGGCTGATGTGTGTATGTTTGTGCTTCTATGTTCAAGGCTCGATTCTGAGTTACTATACAATTTTAAGAAGACAAGACATTGATTCAGTAATCTTCATTTGAACAAACAGAGCTTTGGTATTAATATTTGGGAAAGAGGATTTAGAACATTAAGTTTAATATCAAATAGGGATTAAATATACAAATATGTATTGAAATAAACACTGTACCAAAAGGAATAAATATCCAAAAGCCGAGCCAAAATAATTTAACTTATTTCTCTTCGGTTAATCCGCCATCAGGCGAATCACTTCCATGTAGGATTTAACACCCAACCGTCCGCGACAACATCACTCACAAATCTGAAAATTGTGGCACTGGCTGTCAAACATGTTAAAGTAAAAGCAACCAGTATAAACGCTAAGAACAAAGCACTCAGGATGTGCGTTATAATAAACTTGTTTTAATTTACTCATTCTAGATACTATTATTTGGAATAACATTAACGTGAAGTCTGAGAGGATTTTGATTTGTGCATAACCGAGTATGGAGCCATGCCATTTGAAGGTTCAACTATGGAGTGCTGTAATTGGTGAAAGGGGGGTTGCTTCATGATGGTTCAATATTTAGACATCTTATGACGCCATATCATTGTTCGCAGTCAACCAGAGTGTTTAATCAAAGAAGGAAAAAAATAGAAGAATGGAATGTTGCGGCTGTTATTTGAGTAATGAGTGACTTGATCGTTTTTGATTTTTTTTTTTATTGTAGGAAATGAGCTGTATTGTTGTAAATCATCAATATTTCAAGTGTACCAACGCAGTACGCAAATCCCAAGAAATTCTTTCGAAATATTATTGTTCATAATCAACGTACTACATCAAGCAAATATACAGTTCAGTAAGAGTTAGGAAAATGTTTCATAGTACTTTCTTTGAGATGTTTGATAGGAAAATATGAAATTTGTTATTACAGTGAGTCCATGCTGAGGGTTTCGGTTAAGATTCCCGGTCGATCCAGGAACCTTCCGTAGTGCAAGGTTTCTTCGACTTCCTCGTAATGTCTTCGTGTCTACCACACGATGTAAATAACACAGTCAATAACTGTGAGTGCTCTTAGAGGGCTGGGCTTAGAAGTGAACTTTGTCTCAGTTGGGACGTTATACTGAGAAGAAGAAGGGCGAGAATAATAAAAGGATAAAAAGAAGAGGAAGGTATAGTAGAAAAAGAAGGAAAAGTAGAACAAGGAAAGATGACGAAGAAAAAGTAGAATAAGAAGGGAAAGAAGATAATAGTTACATCATGCTTGAACAAATCGAAATATACGGCTGGTTTGAAATTGAAAAGGAGTATACAAAGAGGTAAGTGATGTTTCTTTCATTAATTTTCGTATTTTAATCAATTACAGATGTAGGAATCCAACCACCGCAACGGTCGATATCACCAACGCCAGCAGTCAACAATAGGTCCAACCATTTCATCAGATTCGTTGTCTGATGCGTTGCAATGCAATCCACATGTGAGGTGATGCCACGATGAAGGGCGTTCTCTACTTGGCATCGTGGCCCAGGAGTATCAGTTGCAATACCATCACTGTAACAACTCACCGCATTAAAGAACGTTGAGCTGACCAGATGGACCAACGAAACATATTCGATGCAGGATTACATGTCGATCGTATAATATTCTTCGAAGAAAATATTAAAAAAGGGGAGATGTGGTAATGAGATTTGTATTATATTTGTCAATTGTATGTCTATTGTCTGTGACGCATTGGTCGTCTACTTGTCTATGTAAATGTCAGAATGAGGATGCTCATAATAAACAATAATACCGTCTTACCCCGTTCGTTCGACACGTTTTAATACGACACTTTTTAATTCGTACCCCGCTTATACGACACATGTCGAATTAAAAAGTGTTCAAATGTCGCAGCGATGTGCACTGTAAATGCAAAACAGTTTGATGTTGCGCTTATACTCGTACCCGCAGCAGCTCCTCTTGCAGCCGCTAATTCCGGAAGTTCTGAGTTGGTGCTATTCGACACCAAAATCGCCTGAAGACAAACCGGAATGAACTGAGGATGGCAACAATCGTAGAAAGAACGAGTATTTTATTCGCACCACCGCGATATCTGTTGAAATTATGTTTCATAACAAACCCGGAAATCAAAACAAAAACAAAAATAGAGTTGCCAAATTTTAATGAGCATGATGGTGTAGGGTGACCAGTTTGTCGAATTAAAAGTTTACCCCGGTTATTCGACAACAGTCGGTGTCGTATTAGCGGGGTAATACGGTAGTAAAATGTATATAACGTGTTACTTTATTTTGGTTATTGAAATACCACAGGAATCACAGCAAATTTAGGACCTATTCAAGTCGAACACCAGAAATGCTGTAGCCATTGCAAAGAAAATCGTTATGATCTAGTGCATCACCGTGGGTTTGCCTGCCAGGCTTCTAGAAGGATGTTTTATGCAAACATATCTTGGAACCATTCATCTACAGTAATAATCAAATCGCATTCAGTAATTATTTTATAAGTTGGGCCATTTTACCCCATCAGTGCATATTGGGCCGAGTTCCCCTAGATTGCTTAGCCTATCCACAGGATTGTTTGTCAAACAAGTAAATATAATTTCACTGAAAGCTTTTATGGTACCCATTAACAACAGGTAGGAACACAGATATCAAAGAGAATATGTTTAGACCATCCTTCATATTAAATATCGATTTCGATTATGCGGTATAAGCGTCTCGTCGTTTCATTGTTGCCGCTCACTAAAATGGAGAAAGTTAAAAAAACAACCGGGATTTATACAAAGTCAGTTGATGTGAGCTCTGATGAAAGAATCATTTTATATCGTTTTATATCGTATTTATGCAATGAGTTGCAAAATGATGATTTTTACAGCACGAGTCGGACATTTGCATAATGGACCGGTACTGAAAAGTAGGTCATTATGATACTGAAATGAGTAGTATGAAATAGAAATTATGAAACTGAATTGCATAAAATAAATTTAGTGACTTATTTTGATTTTTTTTTACCAATACAATGGCCCAATGTATCGGTGCGGTGTTCTGATGAAGATATTGTTGGCGTATACAACAAACATCGAAAACTACTCCATTATTAATTTCAACGCTAGCTACCTGATGAACTAGCCGCCATGAGTCGAAAAGGCAAACCGATTGTTGTTCAACGTAGTGGGTGGTAAGTGTGGATAGAGAGAGGTGCAGACGAAATAGCAGCGTGAAAACAAGTCGAACCAACAACGAAACGAAACAAGATACACGCCCATTTCTTTTCCGCTGAGAGTGAGCTTTTTCTCGTCTCTCGTATTCACGCACCTGGTCTTAAAATGAATATGGAGGCAATAATGGTGAGAGCATTATGATGATAGCCAGCTGTTATCGACAGATGTTGAATCGATATAGCCTTAGAGGATAGAGGTTCGTAACGGACTTTTGATTGATTAGGGCTATACTTTTAAAACTTAAAATGCCCTCTCAAAATGATCGTATTCCTTCTAGCATCTCCAAATGTCACCATCTTCTTCCCAAAACTCCTCATTTTTCCCCCTAATTTCCTCTGATTCTACAGTATCTGTCCAAAATCTACAGACTTGCTATTTCGACTTACTTTATTTCGTTGTTGAGGTTGCGCCGCCATGAGCCACTGATGCGGTGTCCTGCTGGGTTCTAATCTAACCGCTTGTTTGAACATTTCGTTTCAACCCCTGCGTATGTTTCACCGAATCATTCATTCATTCATTTATTTTGTTCAACAACAAATTCATGATAACACTGAATCGACAATTTGCCTTAATACTCGATTTGCAGCTGCAGCTCTCCAACGTCGGTCACGCCCAACGCTCGCCTGATCACGCTCCACCATCGTGCTCTCTGCGCCCCACGCCTTCTTGTACCAACCGGCTGGTTAGCAAACACCAACTTTGCAGGGTTGATGTCCGGCAATGTTGCAACATGCCCTGCCCACCGTATCCGTCCAGCTTTAGCCACTTTCAGGATGTTGGGTTCACCGTAGAGTGCAGCGAGCTCGTGGTTCATCCTTCTCCGCCACACACCGTTCTCCTACACGCCGCCGAAGATCGTCCTTAGCGAGGTCCTTAGCACGCGTCGCTCGAAAACTTCGAGTGCTTGCAGGTCGTCCTCGAGCATCATCCATGTCTCGTGTCCGTAGAGATCCACCGATCTTATTAGCGTCTTGTACATGGTACATTTGGTGCGGGGGTGAATCTTTTTTGACCGCAATTTCTTCTGAAACCCGTAGTAGGCACGACTTCCACTGATGATGCGCCTTCGTATTTCACGGCTCACGTTATTGTCAGCCGTTAGCAAGGAACCGAGGTAGACGAACTGCTCTACCACCTCGAAGGTATTCCCCTCTATCGTAACATCGCTGCCAAGGTTTGTCCTGTCTCGCTCAGTCCCACCTACCAGCATGTACTTTGTCTTAGCCGCATTCACCACCAGTCCGACCTTTGCTGCTTCACGTTTCAGGCGGGTGTACAGTTCTGCCACCGTTCCAAATGTTCGAGCAATAATATCCATGTCATCCGCAAAACAGACAAATTGGCCGGATTTCGTGAAGATCGTACCCCGGCTTTTGAGCCCGGCTCGTCGCATAACACCTTCCAGGGCGATGTTGAATAGTAGGCAGGAAAGCCCATCACCTTGTCGTAGTCCCCGTCGAGATTCGAATGAACTGGATAGTTCACTCGAAATCCTTACGCTGTTCAGTCTGGTAAGCTTCCCTGGAAAGCTGTTCTCGTCCATGATTTTCTATAGCTCTGTGCGGTCGATACTGTCGTATGCCGCCTTGAAGTCGATGAACAGGTGGTGCGTTGGGACCTGCTATTCACGGCATTTCTGGAGGATTTGCCATACGGTGAAGATCTGGTCCGTTGTCGACCGGCCGTCGATGAAACCGGCTCGGTAACTTCCCACGAACCCATTTAGTTTAGGTGAAAGACGACGGAAAATGATCTGGAATAGCACTTTGTAGGCGGCATTCAAAACGCTGATCGCTCGAAAGTTCTCACACATTAACTTGTCGCTTCTTGTGGATGGGACAGATTATCCTCTCCTTCCGCTCCTCCGGTAGCTGTTCGGTTTCCCAGATCTTGACGACTAGCTGGTGTAGACAGGTGGCCAACTTTTCCGGGCCCATCTGGATGAGTTCTGTTGCGATACCGTCCTTACCAGCCGCTTTGTTGTTTTTGAGCTGGTGGATGGCATCCTTAACTTCACTCAGCGTGGGAGTTGGTTCGTTCCCATCCTCTGCTGCACCAACATAGTCATTTCCTCCGCTGCCTTGATCCCCCGTACCTACATTCTCTTCGCTATTCAGGTGCTCGTCGAAGTGCTGCTTCCACCTTTCGATCACCTCACGTTTGTCCAGCAGGAGGCTCCCGTCCTTATCTCTGCAGATTTCGGCTTGCAGCACGTAGCCTTTGCGGGATGTGTTGAGCTTCTGGTAGAACTTACGTGTTTCTTGTAAACGGCACAGCAGTTCCATTTCCTCGCACTCCGCTTTTTCCAGGCGGCGCTTTTTCTCTCGGAAGAGACGGATCTGCTGATTCCGCTTATGTCTGTATCGCTCCACATTCTGTCGAGCTCCATGCTGCAGCATTACCGCCCGCGCTGCGACCTTCTCTTCCGAAATTGCTCTGCACTCCTCGTCGAACCAATCGTTTCGTCGACTCCGTTCCACGTACCCGATAGTGCTCTCGGCTGCGTTGTTGATGGCTGCTTTGACTGTACTCCAGCAATCCTCTAGAGGGGCCACATCGAGCACACCCTCGTCGGGCAACGCTGCCTCGAGATTCTGCGCGTATGCGGTGGCGACATCCGGTTGCTTCAGTCGCTCTAGATCATACCGGGGCGACCGCCGGTAATGTACATTGTTGATAACGGAGAGTTTTGGGCACAGTTTAACCATCACCAAGTAGTAATCAGCGTCGATATTAGCGCCACGATAGGTCCTGACGTCGATAATGTCGGAGAAGTGCCGTCCAGCAATCAGAACGTGGTTGATTTGCGATTCCGTTTGTTGTGGTGATCTCCAGGTGTAACGATACGGGAGGCTGTGCTGGAAGAAGGTGCTACGAATGGCCATATTCTTAGAGGCAGCGAAATCGATGAGGCGTAGGCCATTTTCGTTCGTCAGCTGGTGGGCGCTGAACTTTCCAATCGTCCGTCTGAATTCCTCCTCCTGGTCTACCTGAGCGTTTAGATCCCCTATGATGATCTTGACGTCGTGGTTTGGGCAGCGGTCGTACTCGCGTTCGAGTTGCGCGTAAAATGCGTCTTTGTCATCATCAGTGAGGGAGGGCTGTGCAGTTATGTGCACGTTTATTATGCTGATGTTGAAGAATCGTCTCTTGATCCATTTTTTCGTCGATCGGCCACCAACCGATCACACACCTCTGCATGTCGCCCATCACTTTAAAAGCTATTCCCAGCTCACGTGTGTTGCCGCAACTCTGGTAGATGGTACGATTACCTCTAAACGTTCGCACCATAGATCCTGTCCAACACACCTCCTGCAGCGCTACGATTCCGAACCCGCGGTCCTTCAGTATATCGGCGAGTATGCGGGTGCTCCCGATGAAGTTGAGAGATCTGCAGTTCCACGTACTGAGCTACCAATCGCAAGTCCCTTTTCGTCGCTGTGGTCGTCGCCATTGGTATCGGTTCGTATTGTGCCTTGCAAGATAAATCCGCAAAACGCGTTAGTCTTCTTCTTTTCCATCAAGTTGCAAAAATATGACCGCACCACTATGAGCGACCTGATGGTCAGAAAATCTGCATGCGGCGCTTATATCAAATCCACATGAGGCTGCGGCGATATAGCCGCGAGGAGATGCACGCGATACAGACGCAATGTGGAAATGGAAAAGATGCAGCCGCCTCTCCCTGCAGCATCACTAAATAACATCCCGATTATTAAACACAAAGCCGACGAGGTGATGCGTATGCGTATATTGAATCAATGTCGCGATAAATATTTATTATTAAATACGATTTCTGGCCACCTGAGTTGCCATTGTGTTACCTTTTGTTTTGGTATGAACGGCCTGAAGGCTGCTGCGATGCTGCTGGGTGGGTGACAGTAGCTGTTCGATTTTGACATTGCGTCTGTATCGCGGGAATCTCCTCGCGGGTATATCGCCGCCGCCCAATGTGGATTTATTATGAGCGCCGCAATATTCTTCTCTTGTTGATTTTCCGGTGCTAGTCTTTTTTACGGCTGGCTCGCAGGGCCTGACACCAACCCACTAACCCAGGGAGCTGGGCTTACCTTCCCGGAAGCTACGGGTTCTGCATTGGCATTTGTTCCAACTACAGTGCTAAATAGCTAGGCTCAAGCGCCAGTCTTCGCCGGGGGTAGTGTTTTAATGGGCGACCAGGAGATAATATTTTACCTGAGCTTCCACCCCCTAATCAAAGACTTATATCCTCTTGAATACTTCGTGGCAGTCTTCAAGATCCTACGCTTCGTCCGTCTAAACCGTCCTATATCGCTAAAATGTAATTTGGCCAAAAGGACTTATAAGACTTTTAAGCGAATAACGTAAGAAAAAATACCTACCCCTCAGAATATCGACATTGTTCATAGAAATGTTTTCTCTGAAGACACCAAATGAGTATCTCGACATCTCGACGAGCTAGAGGGTTTTCCGTGTATTTTCAGTCCTGTCCCAGTGTGCGTCCTTAACATCCTAAATACCCTCTGAAACCTTACTTGGAACCGGTATGAATTCTTCTCCACAAAACCCATCAACCATCCCTTGCACCCTCCTCCTCTAACCCCTAGAACCCACCTTTGCTACACTATCCCCCCTCTTTCCGCTTGAACTCTCTTAAACAATCCTCGAATATCTGAAAGTGAGGACATTTTCAATATTTTCAGATTTTCAAAAAAAACCTGACTAAGGGTCTGTTCCAAATGGAGAATTAAAATTAATAATGGTTTCGCAGCGCGGCGTCACGAACACTAATGCAAATCTCTGCATATCTGAAAATATGCCCATATGATTTTGCCGGGAACAGCTGATTTTTGTTTACTAGGGTAAGTGTACCATCAGTAATCTCATGCTCCCATGTTCATCCTATTCGAAAACAAGCGATTACGGCACCGATTGATTCCGTTCTTTTTGTTTTCATACGTGCTCACTTCTAACAAAAAAAAAACAAAAATATGAAACAAAACAAACAACGCTTCAATCCTTTGTTTTTTTGTAGGATGAAAATGGGAGCCACATGCTTAAGAAGGGAACCAATACCCTATTTTCAACCAGTAACTCAAGTAGTGTTCGTGTAATGCAACCTGTACGTACACGCAACACCACTAAAAGCAGAAACCACTATTTTCACTTAAATTTGACAGTTCGATAATTATTTCCTTAGGAGAACTGTCAAGTTTAAGTGTCGAACTGGCATATTTAAGTAAAAATTAATTTTAATTCGCCAATTGGTACAGACCCTAAGTCTAGTCTAGTCTAGTCTACACATACACAGCCATTCATTGAAAGAATCCTGGAAAATGATAGGATCGACTACTCCTATCATTTTTCTTGTCATTATTAATGGTTGCAGTGCATCAGAGATGCATTACAAGCATTAAAGCGGCCAGGCCTACTGTGCAGCGTTTTTATTGTTTTTTTTTAATCAGCAAACGGGGACATCTCGTACCAACCGTTCTGTGAAAAGGGAGAATAATACCGCCTACCCCCCTTGGTTTGACCTCATCTAATCTGAACACTTTTTAATTTGACCCCCTCTAATCTGCACATCGTTCATTCTAAAAATGGTCCAAACGTCATTCTGCTCATGGAACGTGGTGAAAAGGAACGCAGAATCAAAACTAAACAGCGAAAACGGTTACCATCAGTGTGCTTTTCGATGTCCACAGGGTTACTAGAAGTCCAAAATAAAAAACGTACCCCGTTGGTTTGCATGAGGTGTCGTTCAAACCAACGGGGGTAGACGGTATATCGTTTCGTTGGGAGTGACTTTGCTAAGAATGTTAATGTCACTCCATGTCCTCTGGAATCCTGGGATGGGGCAACGGTATTTCCCCCGTATGCCCTGGCTCTCAAGCCTAGGCTTAAGCGCCTTTACTCGTTCTCTGAAACGAGATCAAAAGTTATGGTATCGATCCCTCCCCGAATAAATATTTACCAGTTATATTTGGATGTTACTGATACAGGTTCAAATAAAAGAAAAACAAAACAGAAAGATCTCACCATGTTGATTCTTATTTGCTACAAATATGCCATTCAATTTGAAAAAAATAAAGACACTTCATGACGAAGGGAATACCATAGACTTAATAGTGTTGGGAATACCCTCTAAACTCGATCCAGTACTCAGGAACTGAATTCATTTGAAAATATCATCACCATCAGAAAATGGATGATGATGATGATTAAGTGTACCCACCACCAGCGCAAGGATTACCTATGGCTGCAGAATCATTCTGGAAAGGAATTATCTGCCTGATGGTTTGTTGTAGCAGGGTGAGTTAAAATCGCTGAATTCCTTCGGTAGTCAACATAAAGTTGCTAGCTCATGACAAAAGACTGGCTACTCCACGTACTTAAGTCCGGTCATCAGTTCAATTAACCCCCTTAGGCTACCCCTCCGTGTGTGTGTAAGCCCCGTAATATTAAATGTCAATTGTACATTAATATAATAAAATAACAATGAAAAGAAAAATTAGGTAGATCTCACCAAATTTGTCTCTTGAGGACACAAAATCTTATTCCTCAAGCCAGAACACCTCAAAATCGCCACACCACTTCCAGAAGTCAGAACGGCCAATTGGTACAGACCCTAAGAGAACAAAACGTAAGTTCCCTAATACTAGTTTCGTAACAAAAGATACTAGGTATATATTTAAGTCCTATCCTAACTTCTGGTCAAGGCTTTGCACTACGAAAGTAGCAGAAAAAGCGAAGAATTCATAAATAACCACAACGCTCTCATAGCGCAGGCAAAATAATTAAATTGTATAAAGAACAGTTTCTCATCCAGTCCCATAAATCACAGCGGATTATATTCCTCAAAACACGAAAGTAATTCGACTGCCTCCACGGGTAGAGAGCGCTGGCTGGATCCGCACGGGAAAACTTAATTCTGGCAATAATGGAACTCTAATTTCAACACCACAACCACCGGTCGGTAAATTAACTGTGAGAAATTCCCATTCCAACACACCCGCGTGCAGCAAAATGATTCTTCTTATATTCGCTTCAGATAGAACCTGAACCATCACCGCGCCAACAACGCCTAAGTGGCCTAAGGTTGCACAACACGTGCCTGCGAAATAAGATGATAGCTACCACACCGGAGACTTTCTTGGCATGTTTCTTATCAGATTGCGATTATTCAAATGAATTTCCCTACTGTTTGGTAGAAAGTAGCACCCAATTGTGCCGGGTATAATTGGTACCAACCATGCTGCTTAATTCCAGATTTATGGAGGAGTCATAGTTCACGAGATTTGTCACAAGATGGGGCAACCTTCGCTTGGACCAATTTGAATGGTTTCACATAAAATTCTACACAAAATCCTGGGAAGGTAATAATCGATTGATACGACTACCCGAATAAAAATTTGCATTAGCCTGACATTTAATTTTGATGTGTACATCAACATCAAGTTTTAATGTACTTCTGTCGTTGAACATTAGAATACATTACGATTTAGATGTGTTTATGCAAGGTAACATAATGTATACATCAGGAAATCAAATGTTTTATGATGTCAAGAATATTATCCAGAACATCAAAACCTGACGTTTTCAGATGTTTTTTGATGTACAACAACGTAAGATTCAAACGTTTTTCTGATGTATGTTGATGTAAAAAGCAATAGATTCAGACGTTCCCTGATGTATATTGATGTATGAAAACGTTACATTCCAACGTTTTTTCTGATGTTTTGAAATGTACAAAACGTCAAATCTAGACGTTTTTATATGTTTTTTTTTGACGCACAGAAACATGCGATTCGCATGTATTTTTGATGTTCTCAGATGTTTTGAATGTTTTCTGATGTTGAACGTTAGAATACATTGCGATTTAGATGTGTTTATGCAAGGTAACATAATGTATACATCAGGAAACCAATCGTTTTTTGATGTCAAGAATATTACCCTGAACATCAGAACCTGATGTTTTCATATGTTTTTAGATGTGAAAAAACATTAGATTTAAATGTTTTCTGGTGTATGCTGATGTATGTAAACGTTAGATTCGAACGTTATTCTAATGTTTTTCGATGTAAAAAACGTAACATCTAGTCGTTTTCAAATGTTTGTTCATGTACAGAAACATTATATTCTGACGTTTTTCTAATGTCCTCACATGTTACCTTTAATTTTGAGGTGTTGTCTTTACCGTTTGCTAAAGGGGCACATTAGGCCCAAAGAGGGTCACCACCATGTGGTCCGGTAACCCTCTTCAAAAAATGCATATCAGAATTTTTGATATGCGCAATACACGAGCCGACACTTCCCTTTAGATAATTGGAGAACCAAGTTCGTTATCGATTGATATCTTCGTGATTTAACGTTAGAATCTGATGTCACCCCGTTTATTTCGATGTTTTTACGTACTTCAATTTGCTTAAGCATGACGTTGGCGTATAATGTAAGATTAGAAGATAACGTTTTTGAATGCATTTTGATGTTTATGCACATAACGACATGACATGACATGACGTTTGCTGTTAATGTAACATTAGAAGTAAACGTTTTTGGGTGTTTCCTAATTTTTATGAATACGTCGTTCAACATCAGTACGAAATTAGGGTTAGAATTTAACATTAGAACCCAACGTTTTCAGATGTATCTGCATTTGTAAACGTCTAGAGGTAACGTTTTTTACATCGTACAACATTAGAATATCGTTTGCATCTAATGTTTACATACATCAACATACATCAGAAAACGTTTAAGTCTTATGTTTTTGCACATTAAAAAACTTCTGTAAACATTTAAATCTAATGTTTTTGCACATCAAGAAATGTCTGAAAACATCAGGTTGTGATGTTCTGGGTATTGTTCATGACATCAAAAACATTTGATTTTCTGATGTATGCTACCTTGCATAAACACATCTAAATCGCAATGTAATCCTGATGTAGGAGACATCAGGGAACGTCTAAATCTAATGTCCTTGATTTTTAAAGAGTAAAGCGTTCAACATCAGTACGACATTAGCTCATAATGTAACATTAGAATCTAACGTTTTTAGATGTATCTTGATGTTTATGAGAACACCGGTTTACATTACATGACGTTACTTTTAAATGTAACATTAGAGCCTAATGTCTTTGAATGTTTCTTGATGTTTATACTTGCATCATTATACATCAGCATGACGTTACAATTTGATGTAACATCAGAACTTAATGTTTTCGGATGTATCTTGATGCTCATGAGTACGTCTTTTTACATCAGCATGACGTTACATTTTGATGTAACATCAGATCCTAACGTTTTTTTATGTATCTTGATGCTCATATACACATCGTTTTACATCAGTATGACATTAGATGCTAATGTAACATTAGAGTCAGATGCATTGTCATGTTTTCATATGTCAAGCTGAAGTCAGAGTACATTAAAGCTACAACATAAAACGACAGTACTAAGTGTATTGATGTTGTTTGCTAATGCTTAGCTACATCTCAATTTGTATTCGGGTAATTTAACCATGCTTCTAGTCATTATCAACGCTTGCAGTATATCTGAGATGCACTACTACATCATACTAAAGCAGGCAGACTTACTGTGCAGCCATCTATGATGCCACGTTAGGCAACGATGATCTGCAGAATTGTGCTGGAGAAAATTCGTGTGAAATGAAAGACGGTCATCGTAGCGTCCATCTCTGTACTCTATCAACCTTGTGCTTCTAGCTGACATTGGCGTAGCTAGAGGGGGGGCCTGGGGGGCCAGGCCCTCCCAGAATCCACCAGACCCCCCCCCAGACAATTTTCATGATTTTATATACACTAAATCCTTTTTTTACACGACTTTTTTTTACGCGATTTTATTTTGCACGATTTTTTTTACGTGATTTTCTCGAAGTTACGCGACTTTTTTTTACGCGATTTTGGTTATTTGCGGAGGGCAAATCGCGTAAAAAAAGATTTCCCTTTGATTTTTTTTACGCGATTTTACGAAGTTACGCGAACTTTTTTACACGATCTTTTTTTGCGCGGACGCATCCATCGCGTAAAAAAAGGATTTAGTGTATGGACATTAGAAAAAAAAATCTGAAAATCAACTTATCACACTTAACAAGATCATTGTCCAAAATGGTCTATGTAATTGACTCTGTTAGTTTTGTTTGGAAATATGATAACAGAAATTATATAAATAGCTATGCTTTGTTCGACTTCTTTTTCAAATCGCAGAGACAGTGTTGGGAAACTCATGCTCACGAGTAAAAAATACTCACTCACCCTACTCATTTGCGAGTAATGCTCACGCTGTGAGTTACTCGCGTATGAGTATACTCACGCGTGAGTAATGACGTCATACTCTCGCGTGAGTATTACTCACTTGTGAGTAATACTCACGCGAGAGTATGACGTCATTACTCACGCGTGAGTTACTCATTTTACTCACGGTGAGTTTAGTGAGTAAGTTATTTTTGTTGGTTTGAAATGATGTTTTCGTTTGTTCTGTACTGCAATGGTGATTATTTATATACAAGGCACAGTTTTCGAGGAAAGGTGGATCTGCTCGAGAGCTTTGGTACCATAGGCTAAAAACTCTTATTGTTTACCTACGCATGCAAAGTAATATCATCAATTAGGACATCTCTATATTTCACCATACTTTGTCAATGGTAGGGTATCGGGATGCTTCGTTGGCATAGCCCCCTCGTTCGGCCTATCTCAATGTAAACCAAAAACTCAAACAAACACGCATAACTGGATATCGGAAAAGCTATGTGCCAAACAACTGTAACATTTTGTTTCAATTTTAGCACTTTGGAGCATTAAAATTGAATGAAAATGTCACTTTGTTTAACTTTTGTAGACGCCATGATTCTTCGGCTTAGTGGGTAGTCTATACACATGATCATAAATGGCATGATTCTGGAACATTTCGAATTGACTTTTCAATAACTGAACATTTGATGCGACGGTTAAAGACGCTATTTTGAACTTGTGTATTTGTTTTCAACGTATAATAACTATTTTACAAATTGAATGTGGGCCGAATATTGAGGACATTTTTTTCACTATGTACCCAAATCTTGGCCCATCAGTAAAGTGACGTCAAAAACAACGATAAAAAGCCGTCAACAACATTTCTTCCGTAAGAACCAGAAAGAACGAACAGGAAGAAAGATTTTGTGTACGGTGACTGTAAAAATATAACACAATAATAGGGTTGCGTTGTTTTCGTTACTGATTAAGAAAGAACTTTAGTTCAAGTGATTTATTTATAGTTTTTTGAAAATTTGGCTCCGAAAATGTAATTCAAAAGTAAGATTGGTGAACAAACAAAGACAATACTTCAGCAGAAATATTGAAAAAAATAAGATAATAAGTGGTTCTAGTGCATGGAAAGCAATAGGCCAACGTTGTATCCACTAATAGGCCAATTTTTGTACCATAGACCAACATTGCATACCATCGCATCGAATCTTTTCAGCTTAATTAAGTAAATTCTAAAATACTTACGTAAGTTTACTTCCACTTGGAGAAACAAGCATTGCCTAAAGTGTGTAATAGGGTCAACATATTATTTCTAGTGCTATTAATTCATAAGTTATGGTCAAAATTGTCAAGGCGGCTTGCAAATTAGGCCAAGGAATGGTACACATACCCTATAACTTTTTTCGCATACGTCGGGTCACTTTACGGTACTCAATAAAGATGTTTGCGATATATTTACCTACCTTCAAATTAAAAATGGTAGGGTCAATAATAGCATCGCCTAGGTCCAAACATTTAAAACTTTTCTTTTCTGCATACATTTGATCGTTTTTTTCCCATGTGGCTAGTTTCTATTACTGTGCAAAAATATAGGGCATATAATGGACAAATAGTGGTTTCGCTTCAAAATTACTTGAGTAGGCAAGTAAGGAAAAAAAAGTTTTACACTGGTACGCCTGCCTTGTAAATCTAAAAGAGCTGTAGTTTTTTCTGCGCGGAAAAATAGTCCGTTCTATTATTCCGTGAGGAAAAGTAACGTTTTTCCTCATACTAAACACTTGATCAGTTTGTAAGTTAAAATTTACATAAAATAGTAAATTTACTTGAGTACTCAACTTTCGAACATGAAACTTACACACTAAACGCATCCAGCAAAGCAAAAACCAGCAAAACGAAAAGTTTATTTTTAAGCAATTTTTTGCTAGAATCCGGTACAACTTTGTGCCCTATCAGCACAAATTGCTGGATGTTTCATAAAAAAGTGCTTAGACTTGATAGAATTGAGACAAAACTTTATTGGAACTTATGGGTGACAAAAGGACCAAATTGCCAGGGCCCGTAGCGTAGTGGCTACACGTTCACTTCATAAGTGGATGGTCATGGGTTCGATCCCAGCCCGGCACTTGCAATTTTTCGTCAGTTGCTCTTCCCCCCGAGAGCAGCTGGCACCTGACCCTCTTCAGAGCATATGCTCCAACGGACCCGGACACCTGGATATCGGCTAACGGCAACTCATAATGGACCCCCAATCGGACCGGAAAAGGAACAAGAGCCACACATCAACATCCTCGTGCTCATCATTCTACCATGATAGTGTAGAAAGTGAAAACAGCGCAACGAAATCCAGTTCGATCCAGTAGAATTATAATAGAATACATTTAGGAGCTGTACAAAGTGTAAAGGAAGCAATCAGTGAAGTACTAGATTGAAAGTATGCTCGGGGAGGACATGCAAGCACTCGGAGTTTTCGAGCGACGGGTGCTAAGGACGATCTTCGGCGGCGTGCAGGAGAACGGTGTGTGGCGGAGAAGGATGAACCACGAGCTCGCTGCACTTTATGGCGAACCCAGCATCCAGAAGGTAGCCAAAGCCGGAAGGATACGGTGGGCAGGGCATGTTGCAAGAATGCCGGACAACAACCCTGCAAAGTTGGTGTTTGCTAACCATCCGGTTGGCACAAGAAGGCGTGGAGCGCAGAGAGCACGATGGGCGGACCAGGTGGAGCGGGATCTGGCGAGTGTTGGGCGTGACCGACGTTGGAGAGCTGCAGCTGCAAATCGAGTATTATGGCGGCAAATTGTTGATTCAGTATTATCATGAATTTGATGTTAACTAAATAAATGAAATGAATGAATAGATTGAAAGTAGTGAGCTGGATTTTTGTATGGTGAGATGATCGATTCTCCATTTCTGCAATGAAATGGTGCAAACAGCGTGGGTTATATGATTTCTTGCTTGTTTGAGCAAAAGTTTGGGTAACTGTGTTGTTGAAGTTGTAAGAAATATATAATACAACAACACAGTTAACCAAACTTTTGCTCAAACATCATCAAATTAGGCAAGAAATCATATAACCCACGCTGTTTGCACCATTTCATTGCAGAAACGGAGAACTGATCGTCTCATCATACAAAAATCTAGCTCACTACTTTCAATCTAGTACTTCACTGATTGCTTCCTATGGAATCGCTCACGCCCTGGTGGACAAAAGAGCTGTAAATTAGGTAAAGTGATTGAAGAATGAAAAAAAGGAACAAATTCTGAAGGAATCCCATGAGCTTTTACAAGTCTTAGTTTTTTTTTCATGTAAAGTTGGACCACCCTAATTATATGAGCCTCGGACCTAAAAAGAAAAGTGTACACTCTGAAAATTCTTCACGTCGTTGTTACGTGAAAACATACGTATTTTTTTTCCATCGCACTTTCCACGTAACAGCTACGTGGATTGTGAGTGACGGAACTCAATTTCTCGTATCTCAAGGTCACTGATATTTCACGTTACAGTTAAGTGGAAGTTTAGATAAGTTTTACTGGATGCCTTTAATGGTAATTGCCTGGTATCCATTTAGTTTACTTTTCATTTCAAAAGATGTACCGGGACATAACCTTATTCCAATCACTTTTTTCTGTTCCTAATTCTGTTCACCCTATTTGTTTTGCATGGTGTGAACGGAATTAGGAACCGAAAAAAATGATAGGAATTAGGTGATGTTACGGTACATAAAAGCTGAATGGTAAACGTTTTATATAATGTGTTCATATGTTTCATAATACTTTATTCGCCTCCAAACGTCATCGCCCCACCGCAAAATCGCTAGCGTAGAACGATCGACGCGCCACCATTTCTCGAATGTTGGAGAGCACAGGTACCCTTTTCTGGCGCGTCGATCGTTGCAGTTTATCGTTTGACAGTCAATTGAAATATTTTGAATAACACAAATTTTGGCACTCGGAAACATAGAAAGGACGAATGGGAATGGCCTTTAATCGACTTGAACTTCGCACCGCATGCGCTGGCCTCCATGGTTCGGTGCTTCTATAGACTATAGACTATAGTCGGTGCTATCCGTACCTGAAATGCGACATAATATTTTCAATGAGCCACAAAACAATTAAATAGTTGTAAAAAAACCTGTAGATACTCGAGACGAGAAGACGAAGAGTGATGATTGCTGCTGCTCTTTGCTAACTAAAATGTTAGGTTAGAAATTATTGTTTACATTCCTGAGTGGCAGTGGAGCACTCATTTTCACCCAACAACCACGTAGCATTGACGTGAAAAGTAGGCGGAAAAATATGCTACGTGAAAAATCACGTAGCTCTTACTACAAACATCAGTGAGTGCCATGTGGGTCCAGTAAATCTCAGTTGAGTGACGAAAACGGCAGCTTACGTTATTTTTCACGTAGCATTGACGTTTGGATTATTTTGAGTGTAGGATTAGCTTTAGTTAAAATACACAGAAATGAGCGGTTCCATATCATTTCAGCAACGAGTAATTTTCATCTATTTTCATATGTGTTTATTTGGATGAAACCTTGCATACAAGTCTTTGGGGGAGAAAAACGCCGTTTTGCATACTTGGTTCGCCATTTTGAATCTAGCGTTACTTATGAGAAGGGCCTATGAAAAATGCACATGACATCTTCAAAAAATTGTATCTCGAAAACGGTTTGTCCGATCGGTTTGGTGTCTTCGGCGAAGTTTTAGACAATTGTTGGTGCTATATGGAGAAAATATGCACGGTAAAAAAAAATGTTTGGTTTTTGTGATTTGAACTAAAATATAGATTTTCCCTCAAAAGTGACATGTCAATATTTTTTTAATTATCCTTATATAATAGCTGACTGAAAATGCTATCTAGTGCACAGTGGGTTGTTCTGGAGAAAAATAGGTTACAATGAAAAAAAAATGTTTTAAAAAATTACGGTTTTCAAAAAAAGCTATTAAGAAAAGTCAAAAAAAAATTGTCGTCCTAATTTTATGAAAGAACATCGAATTTGCAAGAAAAAAGTACTTCGGTAACATTTTTCTAAGATGCACCGTTTAGAAGATATGACTAATTTAATATTTATTTTTTTGATAACTTAATAAGTTTTAGCCCTTTTCGGATGTACTCCGTGTTTCTCCAGTTTCAAAAGTATTTTTTGCGGAAAGATTGGAAAATTTTGAGTTAAAATGACACTGACAGCTTAAAGATTTGAGTGAAATTCTCTGCCTTAAAAACAAGTTACAAAATCCTACTATCAGGAACAATGATTTCTTCCAGTGGTTTTTGGTGCCTTCTGCTGAAAACGTGCTAAAAGGAATAAGATACAGGTAATTAGATACCAGTTAGCTGTACTACGTACAGTTGGTGATTGTAAACATGGTCTTTGTTGGAACTAGTCCACCATGGCCACGCTGGCCCAGGCTTGTAAACATTCGACACTTTTCACTACCTTCGTTTCGTTGTCGCGGTCGGGTGTCAGCTTGCTTTGTTTCATTCGAGCGCGACCGCTACCTCTTACACACAACACAAGCGGCAGAACAAAGATCAATAAACAAGAAAGTGGATCAAATCAACGTCGTCTGACACGATAACATTAGTCTAATTCCAGCTTTTCGCAAGATTTCAGCCAATTTTGATTAAGATTGGTATAATATTAGTTTATTCGTGTGTGATAAATCGATTACGACACATACATTTATCCAAAACAGCTCTCTTTATGGGAAAGACAGGAATAACAAAAACCGAACCATCTCCCGAAGACGCAATCGTGGTCAAGCGCATTCATTCGACATTTTTGTTTCGTACAGTAGTTTGATTGCTTGTGTTGCGAATTGGAGGCAAAGGCAGCCGAATATCGACAAAATGGAGTCAAAGACTGTGATCGCTAACCAGAATGCGCTGGCCAAAACGAGGCTAGTTCCGTCGATGACCGTTTCTTAATAATAAATAAAAAGAACGCAGTAATCACCTTCCATCAAACTAGACGGCTGCCGATTGATACCTCAATCAACAACCGCCGCACTCTTTATTCATTCCAGGTATATACAATTTACAATCTTCTTCAATTTTTAGAAAGTTTGATTCCGCATGATTTTCTAAAAACCGAACAATCCAATTTTTTGAAAACTACAAAACAAAACTTGCAAGATGGTGAATTTTTAGCTATTTGTGACTTTTCTGAAAATTACAGCTTCGTTTTACAGGATGACGTTCAATCACACCATTGGAACGTGCAACAGGCCACAATCCATCCTTTCGTAATATATTATAATGAAAATATGCAAATTAAACATTTTAGCTTCATTATAATTTCAGAAGAACTAAGACATGATTCAGTCGCTGTTAATTTGTTTATTGATAAAATGATAAACTTTTTACAAATTGATCAAAATAAAAACATGAAAAAAAATATTTTATGTCAGATGGTGCTGCTTCACAGTATAAAGACCGAAAAAACTTTTCTAGCCTTTGTAAGTTTAAGTCAAAGTATGGTATTGACGCTGAATGGCATTTCTTCGCAACATCGCACGGAAAAGGTCCATGCGATGCTATTGGAGGTACGATAAAACGCATGGCTACCAGAGCAAGTTTAGCCAAAGAACGCGAACACCCGATAAAGACTGCAAGAGAGTTGTTTAAGGCTCAAGCATTCGTCATCATTTTTCGGAAAATAAAAAGCAGTTTGCTCGCTGCAAATCAAAACAAGGATCATGAAAATATATTCACTGCATTATATTCCTCATGTGGAGTACAGTGAATATATTTACATAGCAAAAAAAATGTTTTGAACGAAAAAACTGCTTTCAAATGTTTGATGATGACGATGATTTCAATGACGAAAAGTTCAACGTTAATTGGGCAAACAAACGAAAAGAAGAAAAACTTACAAAGTTGTCATTTTGTTATTCTACTACGGAAGAATACGAAAATATGTCTTTGCAGCTAAATAATCAATATAATAATGCAAAAACAATTCAAGGAATTCAAAAATTCCACTCATTTCTTCCTCTATCAGAAAATACAATAAAGGCAAAGCTTTATTAAAACTGTCCTGACAATGATGCCAAAATATTCGATATTGTTAAGAAAGTTGTGTAAACAATAATTTGATAAAAATACAGGAATAAAAATAAACTGATGTACAAAACATAGCGCATTTAGTTCACCACTGGACTATCGCGCTAGTTTTCACGAGTGCGAAAACGCTAATAAAAGTGCGCGATTGCATCAAATCAACTCGGTGTCTTCAGAGCACTTGTTCACCATAGATTGAAGAAATAGTGCGCCGAAAACATCAACCTGATTTGATGCAATCGCGCACTTTTATTTACGTTTTCGCACTTATGAAGTCGCAGTTCGCAGTCCAGTGCTGAACTAAATGAGGTATATAATGTTATTTTTTATTGCGCACAAATACCACCCCTGAAAAATAAGCCTTATTCGCTCTTTTGAATCTTGCTAATTGAGGAGCTTGCGATATGCAAGAGTTGAATGCACATTTTCAACACAATACATCAAAAACCACTGGAAGAAATCATTGTTCCTGATAGTGGGATTTTGTAACTTGTTTTTCAAAATACTTTTAAGGCAGAGAATTTCACTCAAATATTTAAGCTGTCATTGTCATTTTAACTCAAAATTTTCCAATCTTTCCGAAAAAAATACTTTTGAAACTGGAGAAACACGGAGTACATGCGAAAAGGGCAAAAACTTATTAAGTTATCAAAAAAATAAATATTAAATTAGTAATATCTTCTAAACGGTGCATCTTAGAAAAATGTTACCGAAGTACTTTTTTCTTGCAAATTTGATGTACTTTCATAAAATCAGGGCGACAAACTTTTTTGACTTTACTTAATAGCTTTTTCTGAAAACCGTAATTATTTAAAACCATTTTGTTTCATTGTAACCTATTTTTCTCCAGAACAACCTACTGTGCACTAGATAGCATTTTCAGTCAGCTATAACATAAGGATAATAAAAAAAATATTGACATGTCACTTTTGAGGGAAAATCTATATTTTAGTTCAAATCACAAAAACCAAACATTTTGTTTCACCGTGCATATTTTCTCCATATAGCACCAACAATTGCCTAAAACTTCGCCGAAGACACCAAACCGATCGGACAAACCGTTTTCGAGATACATTTTTTTGAAGATATCATGTGCATTTTTCATAGGCCCTTCTCATAAGTAAGGCTAGATTCAAAATGGCGAACCAAGTATGCAAAACGGCGTTTTTGTTCCCCAAAAACTTGTATGCAAGGTTTCATGCAAATCAAAAAATACAAAAAATAACTGGATAAATTCCCCACTTGTTCGTGGAATCGCTCAAATAAAAAAAAAAAAAAAACTGTAAAGAAAAAAAAACTACCGAGCAAATTACTACCAGTAACATGGCCAGTAATCACACCCAGGTAACCAATAAGCAGCTAAAATGGCATTAATTCAGCACTATATGCGCCTTTGCAGCAGGTCTGCTGCTATCGAACTGTCAAATCCAAGGTCAAATCGGCTACCAATCGAGCACACCACACGATTCCGTAAAATTACTTTTTCTTAATTGCTATCTCTGCCAACCCCCTGAAGAATGCGTTCCCGGATAAAAAATTACCATTCATTACATGGTAAATATTATTAACAAATGACTGGTTTTATTGTTCACAATTAAACACATAGTAGATATATTGTTACTTTTTACAATAAAAATCAAGCCCATATAGTTCGTACAATAAGTGAACATTAGCTTTATTAGGGACTAATTGATTCGATTGTTTTTCAATAGTTCTATAATAATTTAAAGTTACTATCAGTAAACATTAATTAAAGTTGTTTTAAATAGTTGCAAAAGTGCCTATAAAGTTCTCATGGACTTTTTATTAAAAAAGAGTTTATTCTTAATTACACTTAAAAACAATTCGTAACAAATAAATAACTATAAATATTATTGTTGCTTGGATCATGTTTTGTATAATCAAATACAAAATCACTTGACATATTTTTTATAGTTTTCGTTTTAAATTTAAGTACAGTAGATGTTTCGGTTATCGAATGTTTTTCGCTAAAATTTCAACGACTGACAGACGTCAAGCCGTGTAGCAGAGGAAGCTCTCAATGAATAACTGAGGAAGTACTTATAGAAAACTAGCTGAAAAGCAGGTTTATCCAAGTGAGGATGTTACGACAAGAAAAAGATGAACAATGATTATTCTAATGTTTTCCAATAAATTAAGGTGAATATATGACGAAGCCACACCTGGAATTTTCAAGAGCACAAATCTGAAGAACCGAATGTCGGTTTGCGCTGACAAATTTAACGATTGATCACCACCAGCGGGTAACCAATCGATCAACTTTTCAGCGCAAACCGACATTCGGTTCTTCAGATTTGTGCTCTTGAAAATTCCAGGTGTGGCTTCGTCATATATTCACCTTAAAGGAATCTAGTAAATAGTAAACTACCATTGATAACAATACAAATATAATTATTTTAATGGATTCAATTGAACCGATGTTAAAATAAACATGCAATAATATTTGTTGTTATGTAAACAGATTTCGCCTTTGAAAACCCAAAGAATTAATATTTCTCGGTAACATTTTTCTCCAGCATTTACAGATACTAATGGCCACATGAATTATGAACGATTTATGGTATGGATCATACGACCTGAGGTCTGACTTGTGATATTTGGCAGTTATTTGAAAAGATTGAAGATAGATCAAACTGCCAAGCAATACATACCAGACAGACATCGGAGTGTTTGATTCTTATCATAAAATGTGCATATCATTCTGGCAGACGTTAGTGCTCGTAAATGCTGGATATAAATGTTAGCGGGAAATATAAATTCTATGGGTTTTCAAAAGCGAAAACTGCACAAAAAACAACAAATATTATTGTATTTTTTATTGTAACAACGATTCATTTGACGCCATTCAATTAATTGTATTTGTATTGTAAGAACAATGAAAAAACATTAAGATATATTGTTATCTTTTGAAAATTGCCCTAAAAATGTCTCATTAAAACACAATACATTCTATTGTTTTTCGCGAAACAGTGTATGAAAATTTTCTCTAAGTTTTATGGTTAAGATACATAACGACCACCATTTTTTATTGTAAAAGTGCCATTTACCATTCGCCGAATGGTATAGAACAATAGGGGTGATGGTAAGTGTGCCGTGTAAATTACAATATGTCTAATGGTGAATATTTTTCGAAAAAATGGTGTTGTAACAATAAAATTTATCGTATTTTTATGATATTTTTTATAAGGGTTAGTTCTTGAAGCCGGCTCGAACGGGCTCGTTGACGAAATTTCAGCCTGCCTTTCAATCTGCTACGTGCGGAAGCGAACTTTGTCGAACGAATTATCGTGCATTTGAGAAACGATCATTTACACATTTGTTCAATGCGTTTAGTGTTCTTTATTAAATTTACAAGACGCACAAGCATGCAAATACATTTCGTCTATTTAAAACAACGCTGAACTCAATTATATGTGAATGTCACGCCAGTTATATGTGGATGACAGCCATTTCAGGGGATTGATCTCTGTCTACAAGAGGTTTGAGTTCAAACAAAAGCCTTCACGTTGAGCTGTTAGGCTCAAAGGGGACCTCATCAGGACCGCCCTTAACGGAGCGCTTAGAACGACCAGTAAGATACAATTCACTAGAATAAAAAAAAACAATAGAATAATTGACAAGCAACCTTGTCTACTGATTCAATACATTCGCCCCAATAAAACATACCATTTTAATGTTTGATAGGATTCCAACCCTTTACATAAATTTTAGATTAACGTATGAATATGAGTAAAGCATACTCGTGAGTGAGTATCTGCACGTCAATACTCACGAGTGAGTGTGAGTTGTACAGCGCTTACTCAAATGTGAGTAATAGTCACGGTGAGTTTAAGGTGTACTGCTCATACTCACTCGTGAGTTTGACTAGTTGTGTGAGTACTCGCTCATTTCGCAACACTGCGCAGAGAAATGAAATCTTAAGTTTTCAAAGAAATTCTTTGATGGGTATCCCAAAGAACCTCTGATATATCTAGCAGCATTACTGCAAAATATCGTTAAATGCTTCCTTGTACAATTCAAGTATCATGTGAAAAAAAAATCTGTTAGAAATTGAAATGGAATTCAGCAGAAGTGTTTGGACCCCTAGAGGAAATAGATGTCACATAACAGTGGCGCGAGGAGTGGATGGGTAGGACAGTCCTTGTATTGTCCTATATACCCATGAGTTTAGAGAATACCATAGAAAAATATCAATACATTTTACAAAATATTCTCCTCCGCAATCGATAACTTGGAACAACATTTTGGTATCGAACTACTATCAAAGCAAAAAAATTCGGCTGCGCTGCTACTTAAATTCCTTAAATTTTCAAACAATTCAGTTGACTCCTCCATAGATTCATTAAAGAAATCTTCCAATGGTTCTACATTGCATTACTAAGAGAATTCAAATTATTATTCTCACTAAAAAAACAGTGCGTGATTTCGCATATGAATTTCATGAAATACTTGTCCAGGAATACCATAATGAGCTCCATTGAGATATGGCATTTATGTAAAAGTTTCTTTTGGCTTTCTTAATCGAATTCTTCCATACTTTCTATCAATTTAATCGTATATAATTCCCTGCCTGGAGATCTTTAGTGATTTCTCTTCTCTTGAAATTACTTCAAAAGACTATCAGAATAAAAAAAACAAGAAGCTAACACGAAATTCGGTTTGAATATTATGAGAAATGCGGTCAAGAATTTTACTATGCAACTCAGAGATTCTGTGAACGGAGAAATATTTTAATAATTGAACATTTAAAATAATTTCTCCAATGATTACTCCAGATATTACTCAAGAAATTACTCCTGAGAGTCCGCCTGCATCAGTCCTGGTTCCCATCAGGACTTTTCTTAGGGTACCAAAATAAGCTACTCCAAGAAAACATCCAAGATTTTTCAAGGGATTTATCTAGGAGATAGTTTATAGAATGTAACAATACATTTCAAGTTATTGCAAGAATAATTGCTCCGAGGATACCACCAGAAATTTTACATTTTATTCTCTACTAGCTGTCCCGGCAAACTTTGTCTTGCCGTTTTGTGGTGGTTTGACAACTGTTGAGCTCAAAATAGCACCGCACTCTAGATTGGTTTTATTTCGATCGTGTTGGTTTTCTTCCCCGCTCATAAAAACAGTACTTTCTAAATTTTGTTACTTTTCTAGTTGATTTTCGTAACTTGTTGTACATATAAACACAGCCACCATGAATACGAACGGAACCGATCAAGAATCATGCTGATCAGTTCACCCGTTCTTGAGTTTTGTTGCCTCAAAGGAACTTCAAACTCATTTTTATATAGGGAATCGCGCCACTTTGGCGGTGGCTTCTATATTCGTCTGTTTTCCACTATAACTCAGTCAAATTTGAACCAACTGACACAACTTTTGGAATGTGGTGAGATAGGTATAGTTTCTACCCGTGTACAACATTTCAAGTCAATGGGTTTAAAATTGGGTTTTTAAATTAAGAAAAATTCAATGATTTTTTTATTTTTAAACGAAAGAGCACCTTTTTCTGAGCCGCTATGATTTTTTTAAGATTTTTAGATCTTTATTTTGGTATCCAAAATCAATTTCAAAGAGTTTTTTTGAAATCACCTTTTGACAGCTGGGTAACTGCTTGACAGCTCCGCTCAGTACAAAATGCGACGAGGGGTGATTCGACAAATCGCTCCCATACAAATTTCAATTTGATTTTTAAATTGGTTCCCGGGCACCAAAATTGATGAAAATTTGGATTTCGGCTCAGTCTGGCATGCAGATTCAGAATATGAAATTATCTCAACACCACTAAAGAAGCCAATTGACTGAGTTATAGTGGAAAATAGACGAATATAGAAGCCACCGCCCAAGTAGCGCGATACCCTATATAGATTTTCCCTCCAAGTATTACGAACATCTCGGAACATCCAACAAAATTCTTTTCTGTGCAGCTCTCCAAAATTCTCAAATGAAATTTCCTTTTGGAATTCACCAAGATATTTCCAAAGATACCATGAAATTCACAATAAAATTTTACATCTCAAAAAATGCTCTAGCTTTGCAATGAAAAGTTTCCATGATACCATGCTGGGCCCATATAAATGAAGCGTAAACGCGAGTGCATTCATTTAAACCATGCTGATGATGATTTCTTGTCGTTAACTATAAATTTCCTTGACATTCTTGGGTATCGAGTATTTGCGCGTCTATCAAACAATGTACAAATCCAAATGTTCATTGAGCAAGATATAATATCTTTAAAAGTTCTCATTAAACTCTAAGCTGAGATTCAGACGTTATCTCCTAGTTTCAACGTTACGCCAAAAAGAAAAAGTAGACAGCTATTTGGTCAGAGAGGGGAGGGGTTTGAGCAGCCTCAGCAAATTTATACCAAATACTTTTTTATAACTAAACGTAACACGATGAAATTGAAAATAATAACATTATATTCTTGAAAAGCATTATTGCACTCTTCAGCAGTCACGCTGTTGTATTTGTAAAAACCTCGCCCATTCTACACAAATCCGCGGTGACCAATTTCTGTTTTTTTTTTTTCAGATAAACTCCCATACAAACTTCAGACAAGTTTAGCACCGTTAATGAATTGAGCTGAACTGCCCATAATCGCATAGTTGACGTAACCACCATTGACAATGTCAGCATTCACAAGCTAATATCTATCAAACGTGCATAATCGTGACCAGTTTTATTCAATAGACCACAATATCTAACCACAAGCTAGTTATCAACGTGAAAAAAAATCATATACTTTTCACTAATCATTGTTAAAATTTAAAAAGTGAGTTGAAAACTACAGTGGCGCTTACGTCAACTATGCGATTATGGGCAGTGAAATCAGAACGAACTGAAAAGGGTGCACTGCTCATCGAACTTTTTGAGATGTGTTTTTTTTTCATATAGGCTTGAGCCACCCTTTCCTATATTGCAAATACTCATTTCAGAACATAAACTCATAGAAATGTCAATTGACGTTTTCCTGGAAGGAAGGTTTTTGAAGGTATTCTCGTAAAAGGCTTGAAAGTATCACTGGAGGAAGTCCTCTAGATGTCCTTGTAAGAATTTCTGCAGGGGATCCATGGAGAAATTCTTGAAGAATTTCTTGGAGGTATTTGCGGAGAATTACCTGAAGGAATTCCTGGACAATTCCTGGGAGAATTCCGAAAGAATCTTCTCTGGGTGAATTCCTGAAGGATTACCTGGAGAAAAGTCCAAAAGCACTTCTAGCATGTAAGAACTTCTTCTTCTTCTTCTTCTTCTTCTTCTTCTTCTTCTTCTTCTTCTTCTTCTTCTTCTTCTTCTTCTTCTTCTTCTTCTTCTTCTTCTTTATGGCTCTACGTCCGCACTGGGAATTGGCCTGCCTCGCTTCAACTTAGTGTTCTTTGAGCACTTCCACAGTTATTAATTGAAGGGCTTCCTTTGCCTGCCATTGCATGAATTTGTATATTGTGAGGCAAGTACAATGATACTCTATGTCCAGGGAGTCGAGAAAATTTTCCCGGCCAGAACGGGAATCGATCCCGCCGTCTCGGGATTGGCGATCCATAGCCCTAACCTAACCACTAGGCTAACTGGAGACCCTCATGTAAGTACTTATGTGTAAGTTCAAAGTAAGTAACAGCGACTGTGTAAGAATCACAGGACATATTCATGGATTGAATCTGTGGGTAAACTCCTTAAGGTGAAACATCAAGTAATCCCATTGCAATTTTGCATACAAACTGACGTACGGAGCATCGAATCATGCCGCACTTGATTATCCTGGCTTTGTTCACTTGTAAAAGGAGGCAGATTTTCCAAATCGAGCGCATTTGTTTACGCATTTTTAAGATTTGTGCTCTTGAAAACATCATTAGGGGTCCAAGTCGGCCATTGTGGCAGCCATATTGGTATTCTTTGAAGTTTCTCCTTAAAGATTTGTCGGAAATAATTTTGAAAGAATACTGGATGACTTCCTGGAGAATTTTCTGGCTCCTGTATCCCTCCAAAATTTTATAAAAGAAATTCAATACAAATCGCTAGAGGAATCCCTCTAGGAATCCTTCAAGTAATTCAAAAAATCTTCAGGTAATCCTGGGAAAAACTCTTGGGTGGGAGCGGACCTGGTGTGATGGTTAGAACACTTGACTATCACGTCGAGGACCTGGGATCGAATCCCACTCCCGACAAACTCACAAAATGTGGGTTCTTCCTTCGGAAGGGAAGTAAAGCGTGGATCCCGAGATGAACTAGCCTAGGGCTAAAAATCTCGTTAATACAGATAAAAAAAAACTCTTGGGTGAATCCCTGAAAACATGATTGAGTGACGGGTTACTGAAATTTATATATGAAGCCCTGAATAAATTTTTGAAAAGATACCGAGAGAAATTTCTGAAAAAATCACTACAGGAATTCTCGGAGCAATCCCTGAAGGAATTCCTGGAGAAATCCCTAGAGAAAATCCTCATGGAATTCCTGCAGGTATGCCTGCAGTTAACACTGTAGGAATCCCTGGAGGAATTCTAAGAGCAAATATGGGAGGAATCCCTGGAAAAAAAAGACTGAAGAAACCACTTCAGTAACCACTGTAGGAATTCCTAGAAAAATTTCTGGATGGACCCTTGAAGGTATTTCTGGACATTCTTGGACAAATATCTAGAGGAATTCTTGGAGAAATCAGGAGAGGAATTCTGGGAGGGACCTCTACAACAGTGGTCCTCAGGTATACTGTCTACGCGGGCAATTTAATTTTACACGAAGCTAGAAGAATTCCCGGAGCAATCCCTAGATGAATTCCTATAGAAATCCCTGGAGGAATTCCTCGACGAATCCGTGGAAGAATTCCAAAAGGAATTCCTAGAGGAATTTCTGCAGGAATACCTGAAGGAATCCCTGGAAGAATTCCATGAAAAAATCCTGGTGAACTTCCTGGATAAATGCCTGTATACATTTCTGGAGCAAACCCTGGAAAAAATCCTGAAAAAAACCCTGAATAAATTTCTGGAGGATTCCCTAGAGGAATTCTAGGAGGACTCCGTGTAGAAATTTCAGCAGAAATCTTCTGAAATTTTTAGAGCAATTCTTGGAAGAATCCCTGGGGGAATTCTTTTGAAAATCTTTGGAGGAATCCCTGACGCAATTTCTGGAGGAACCTCAGAAGGAATGGCTGGTGGAACTTCTGGACAAATTTCTGTCTTAAACCCAGGAAGAGTTCCTGGAGGAACTTCTGCACAAATTCCTGGCAGAATCCTAGGAAAAAATCTTGGATAAATCTCTAGAGGCATTCCTGAAGAAATACTTAGGGTAATTCCTGGAAGAATTCTTTGTGGAATTCCTGGAGGAGTTCCTGGAGAAATGCTTGGATGAAATCCTGGAGAAATACCTCAAATAATTCCTGGATAAATCTCGGGAGGAATTTCTGAGGGAATTTTTTTTATTGATTTCCTGGAGAAATTCCTTGAGAAGTCGCGGTAGTAAATTCTGAAGGAATCCCTGGAGGAATTTCTGAAGGTATTCCTGGGGTAATTCTAAAGAAAAATCTTGAGGAATTCCTGGAGGAAACCTTAGAGAAATTTCTAGAGAACATCGTGGAATAATCCCTGGGGGAGTTCTTGGAAAAATCCCTGGAAGAATCCCTGAAGCCATTTCTGGAGCATCCTCAGGAGAAATTCTTGGAAGAACTTCTGGACAAATTCCTGTCGGAAACCAAGGAAGAATTCGTGGAGAAATGCCTTGAGGAGTTCTTGGGGAAATATCCTTGAAATAATTTGTAGAGGAATCCTTGGAGGAGTAATTCCTAGAGCAATCCGTGGAAGAATTTTCGGAGGAATTCCTGGACCAATTCCTTAACAAATTCATGGAGGAATTTCTGAAAGAAATCTTGGTGGAATTCTTGGAGGAGTCCCTGGAGAAATACCTGGATATAATCCTGGATAAATTCCGGGAGAAATTTCTGGGAGAATTTCTGAAGGATTTCCTGGAGGATTCCTGAAGAAATCCTTGAAGAAATTCTTAGAGGAATCTCAGGAGGCATTCATGCAGGAATTCCTGAGGTAATTGCTGAATAAACTCCGGGAGGAATATCTGGGAAAATTTCTGAAGGAACCGCTGGTGGATTTTCTGGAGAAATTACGGTAATAATTTCTGGAGGAATTCCAGGAAGAACTCCTAGATCAATTTCTGGAGGAATTTCTGAAGGAATGCCTGGGGTAATGCTGAAGAAACATGTTGAAGAATTCCTGGACGAATCCTTAGAGAAATTTCTAGATAAATTCTTGCAAGAATCCCTGAGGGAATTCTTGGAAAAATCTCTGGAGGAATCCCTGAGACAATTTCTGAAGAAGCCTCAGTAGGAATTCCTGGAGCAACTTCTGGACAAATTCCTGTCGGAAGCCCAGAACAAATTCCTGGATAAATTCCTAGAGCAATTCCTGGGGCAATTTCTTGGAACTATCCATGGCAGAATTCCTGGAGGAATCACTAGAGGAATTCTAGAAGGAATCCCTGGAGAAATTTCTGAAGATATTCCTATACAGGAATTCCCAGAGGAATTTCTGGAGGAATCTCAGGAGGAATTTCCAGATGAATTTCTGGAGGAATTCAGGAGGAATTCTTAGAGGAAATAATGGAGGAATCATCGGAGGAATTCCTGGAAGAATCTCTGGAAAAATCAATCCTTAGAGGAATTCCTGAAGGAATTCCTGGTATATTCCTGGAGGAATTCTTGGTACAATTTCTGGAAGAATTTCCGGATGAATCCCTGGAAAACTTCCTGAAGAAATTTTTTAAGGAATCCCTGGAGGATTTCCTGCAAAAGTTCATGAATTTTATTCTTGGTGGAATTCCTGGAGGAGTCCCCGGATAAATGCCAGGATGAAATCCTAGAAAAATGCCTGGAATAATTCCTGGATAAGTTCCCGGGAAAATTTTTGGGGAAATAAGGAGTCCTTTGAGGATTTCCTGGAGGATTCCTGAAGAAATCCTTAAAGAAATTTCTAGAGGAATCCCAGATGGAATTCATATAGGAATTCCGGGAGGAATTCTTGGAATAATTACTGGGATAACTCCGGGAGGCGTTCCTGGGGGAATTCTTGGTCAAATCCTTGTAGGAAGTTTTAGAGGAATTCTCAGAGAAATCCTGGAGGAAGTCCTGGGGGAATCCCAGGAAGAATTACAGGAGAAATACAAAGTTCAATTTTCGAGGGAATTCTAGGATGAGTTTCTGAGAAAATGTCAGTACTAAAGAAATCGCTGAAATTCCTGAGGGAATCCTGAAATCCTGGATTAATTGCTTGAGAAGTTTCTGAAGGTATCCCAAGAATAGTTCTTCCATGCATTTTTTTTAATTAATCCCGAAAGTTGTTCCTAAAAGATTACAGAAGGAATTTCGGATGGAACCCTGGATGAATTCTTGAAAGAATTTCTGAAGAAACCCCATGAGGATTTCCTTAGGAAATCTCAGGAGAGCTTTTCTGGAAGAATTTCTGAGGGAATCCCTGGATAAAAAAAAAACGGAAGAAATCCGTGTCTGCAGTAATTTCTGGACGAATTATTGAAGGAATACTTGTATGGACCACTATAACATTTTTTGTACAAATTATTCAAGCAATTCCTGGGTTATTTTAACCCTTCAGGACGCGCGCTGTTGTAAAAATTACAACAAAACCACGCTCGTCGTATACAGCGCGAGCGCGGTGCAGTTTTGATTGCTTGATAGCGCGCATCCCGACAGGTTAAATAATCTTCAGTAAAATTTTCTGAAAGAATTTTTTCAATACATTCCTGCAAAAGTACTTCAAATCGTTCCAGATGGAATTACTGGAGCAATCTCTAGCGGAATTCTGAAAGAAATTCGTGGAGAAATCCTTGTAGAAATCTCTGAAGGAATACTATCAGAAGTATCTTGAAGGATCTCTGGAGAAATTCCTGAAGGAAACCTCGAAGAGGAGGAACCTCTAATGATATCCCAAGGTTAAGACAAATCCCCGAATGTTCATACTCATATAGTTTACGAAACTAGGAACAAATCTAAAACAGTCATTTTGATTCCTCAAAACAGCAATGCCGATTTGCATATCCACATATCGGGCGCCCATCCCACTGTAAAGTCATTTTAGGTCAGGCCCCCCCTGGGCCCCCTGCAGAAAAAAATCCTAGCTACGCCAATGCTAGCTGATTAACTGAATCATTTGCGTATTCGACAAAGTTCGTAGATAAGAAATACATAAAAATGTAATCTTTGAAACATTTATCCTAACAAAAATATACGAGAAATTCTGTATCTTAACCGAATTAACAGATTTTCCACTTAGCCTATGTACAGGGCATAGACAAAATGATCGGGACAGGCAAAATTTTCACTTTTCAAAAAATGTTCAACTAGCTGTAACTTTTCGAAAAGTGCATCAAATATTCTCAAATTTTTACTGTGAGTTCACCAACTAGTTGTGTATCAGTGGTCAAAATTTGAGAAAGATCGGGCCATTCTCCACAAAGTTATAAAGATTCTTGGAAAAGGTAAAATTATCCGATAGCCAACTTGGAGCTATTATTTCTCCGGATTCAATGAACCGAATGTAATGAAATTTTGACCATTTATGACTTATATAATGAGCTATGAAAAACCGTTGACTTAACTTAAAATTTTTAACACGGAAGAAAATTATTACGATTAGATTATTTTTCTAATAAAACACCAATTTATTCAAAACTGCAACAACGTTTCAAAATTCAAGATGCAAATCATAGTTCATTTAATTCCCCTCTAATTGACTTATATATAAATGTGTTTTGAAGGAATGTAACAACATAGCCGCCAACAAATTGAAAAAGTAATGGAATACATATTAAAAATAAACCAATTTGCTAAAAAATCGTGAAAGAAATAAAATCGCTATAACTTTTTCTCTTGTTAAAAACTCCAGGTTAAGTCAAATGTATTTTGGAGTTCATTATATAAGTCATAAATGGTCAAAATTTCATTGCAATCGGTTCAATAAACCCGGAGATATAATAGCTCAAAGTTGGCTATCGGATAATTTTACCTTTTTCAAGAATCTTTATAACTTCGTGGAAAATTGCCCGATCTTTCCCAAATTTTGACCACTGATACACAACTAGTTGATGAACTCACAGTAAAAATTTGAGAATATTTGACGCACTTTTCGAAAAGTTACAGCTAGTTGAACATTTTTTGAAAAGTGAAAATTTTGCCTGTCCCGTTCATTTTGTCTATCCCTTGTATCTAGTTAAGCATCAGCTGCATAGGAACGAAGTATCCGGTTCCTTTTTTGTTGACGTGGCAATATCCGGTATCGTATGTAAATGTTTGTGTATTTGAACTCGTAAATACTCGTTGCGCGATAAACGTGCGGCGTTCCTAGTGACGCAATTTAATTCTACTCCGTCTGGAGGTCGCACTGTAGGAATCCGTCCGTACTCTAATGGCAGACGGACGGGAGGGTCGTAAATTATTCAGAATTTTATTTCAACTCATTCAAGTGGTGATGGCTTCTCCATGTTTATAATACTCTGTCTACCGTTTTCTTTATGGTCTGGGAGGAGGACTATTCTAAGCCCGTTTCGCGGAATTCATTCATCGATTTTGAACGGCTAGGAGAACGTGGAGTTTTTGTTTTCGAGGACAAGCTACGCTAATAATCACTCTTCATATCAAAAGTGTTTATAAACAAATTATTCAGACTGTATACAAACATCGATAAGGTCGGGTGTTCGCGTTTTGTGTTCTATTTATTGTGAACGTTTGCTGTGAATGAACTTGGTTTTATGGTTGATACAGATTAAAATTAGAAGAATTGAGATTACAGAGATGGGCTAAACTCCTCTTGAATCTTGTAATGGCTCCATCAAGAGCGATATTGAACAACAAGATCAACAATGCATCACCCTAATTCTAGCTTCTAGGTTAGAAATGATGTCTATAGATTTATAAATCTCATTCGCAACCCGCACACTTAATTTCGATCCATCCTTACTTACCTTAGCGATCAGGCTAAGGCCGGGGTGGCCTCTGCTGTGCATAGTAGCCGTCTCCATTCCACTCGGTCCATGGCTGTTTGTCTCCAGTGCCGCACTCTGCGTAGGGTCCGCAGATCATCCTCCACTTGGTCGACCCATCTAGCCCGCTGCGCACCACGTCTCCTTGTACCGGTCGGATGACTCTCGAGAACCATTTTAGTCGGGTTACTATCCGACATCCAGAAGGCGTGACCCGTCCACCGTAGCCTCCAGATTTTCGCGGTGTGGACGATGGTTGGTTCTCTCAGCAACTGATGCAGCTCGTGGTTCATTCGCCGTCTCCAAGTCCCATCTTCCATCTGCACTTCGCCGTAGATGGTACGCAACATCTTCCGTTCGAAAACTCCAAGGGCGCGTTGGTCCTCTGCACGTAGGGTCCATACTTCGTGCCCATAGAGAACTACCAGTCTAATCAGCGTTTTGTAGATAGTTAACTTCGTGTGACGGCGAACTTTGATCGATCGTAGAGTTCTGCTGAGTCCAAAGTAAGCTCGATTTCCTGTCACAATGCGTCTCTGAATTTCTCTGCTGGTGTCGTTGTGAATTCTTCAACCGCCTCGATTTAATCACCGTACCGTCGATACAAATTCGGGGTGGCGGACGCGGTAATTCCTCCCTGGAGCCCTTTGCCATCATGTACTTTGTCTTCGACACATTAATGACTAATCCGATTCGCATGGCTTCACTATTTAGTCTGGTGTACGTTTCCGCCATCGTCTCAAATTTACGAGCAATAATATCTATATCATCATCGAAACCAAGCAGCTGAACGGACTTCGTGAAAATCGTTCCACTCGTGTTTATCGCCGCTCTCCTTATTACACCTTCCAACGCAGCACGAAAGACCATCACCTTGCCGAAACCCTCTGCGAGTTTCGAAGGGACTCGAGAGTGTCCCTGATACTCGAAACACGCACATCACTCGATCAATCGTCGCCTTGATTAATCGTATCAGTTTATCTGGGAATCCGTATTCGTGCATAATCTGCCATAGCTGTTCTCGATCGATTGTATCACGCGCCGATTTCAAATCGATGAACAAGTGATGTGTGGGCACGTTGTATTCGCGGCATTTCTGCAACACCTGGCGGATGGCGAACATCTGGTCCGTTGTAGCACGTTCACCCATGAATCCAGCCTGGTATTGCCCCACGAACTCCCTTGCAATCGATGATAGACGGCGGCATAAAATCTGAGAGAGTACCTTGTAGGTAGCGCTCTGTAGTGTGATCGCGCGATAGTTCCCGCAATCCAACTTGTCGCCCTTTTTGTAGATGGGACACACGATACCTTCCATCCATTCCTCCGGTAATACTTCCTCCTTCCTAATCTTGGTAATGACCCAGTGCAGTGCTCTCACCAGTGCTTCTCCACAGTATTATAGAAGCTCGATTGGCAGTTGATCTGCTCCAGCAGCTTTGTTGTTTTTCAACCGGCCAACCTCCTCCTCAATCTCTTGGAGGTTAGGGGCTGGAAATCTGTAACGTAGTTACAAAAGGTCAACAAAAATATAATTTTTATCCAAACCTAATCGCCAAGTAAGATATTTTTCAATTTCAAAACATGGGACCAGCGAGGGTTATCGATCACCTTTTAGTAACTCGAGAGCCCCTGGTGGTGGGATTTAGAACCACCAATTTAAACCTATCATGCAGCAAGCTTACTGGGAGGATCTCATCACTAAAACTAATGACGATTAGCCTCATCAGTTCATACGGGAACTGAAATGTTGTTTTTCTCAAAAGTACAAAAGAAGACTATTGAAAAGAGGGCGTCGCGTGGGTCTAGCATGGTTGAGTCATCCGATGATCTGGTATTCTCAAATCGATCGGTGAGCCAGTTAGAAGTGTCTAAGCAAATTAGAGAAAATCAAGTGTAATAGAGCAGTAGTGATTGAAGGTCGATCGAAAAGTTTGTGTAAGCCCAGATTGTGACTATTAAGAGAAAATTCATTAAATCTAAATTGTAATTTCAGTTTGAGAAACGTAAGGTGGAATTTAAGAAAGCAAAAGTTGGCCCGGTAGCGAAAAGTTTTAATCAGACATTGTGAGTGACCTAGGACTGAAAAGTGTACAAGTAGATAATTGTTCAATCTGTTTCCTATTTCTAACAATTCTCGCAGAAGAAACCTGGAATTAAATGGTCTGAAAGAAAAAAAACTAAGAAAAGTGTAGTGCGGAATACTGCACGTGTAATACCTCCCTCGAGGCTCAGGTAATGAACCGTTATAATGTAACTGTGACCACATGTAAATCCTAGTAAGACAACCGTTGTTAATGCGAACGTTTATTATATCTTTTTCCTTGAAGGACACTACTATCCTTCAAGCGAAGGTGCTAGTGTAGGGTGTAGGGGATAGCGACCAGCCACGCTGTCTCTAGGGACGAGTCAGAAGCTCGGCGACTTGTAGGCTCGCCTCGTCGTCCGCGCCAGTATTCGACCCTCGCGCACCCTGGGCCGAAGGAATCCACGCCTTCCGGAGGAATTCGGACGCTACTAACCGAATATCGCTCCATCGGTCTCGAAGGGAGATTCACACCACGTGAGCGCATTGGCACCGCCCATCACCACCCCGCTTGTCGAACCCCATCGATCGGTGTTAGCAACACGAGAACGGCTCGTAGCCACGAGTGATAAGCACATATGATGGTGTGATAGCCCGTCATCGTAGTTCGACTGACAGCATCCCGGGTCGAGCGATCGGACTGCTCGAATTACTTCGCTAGCCGAGAGCCGAACCCTCTCCGACCCGGCATCACGAGTGAGCAGGGAGACGGTACCGCGCACGGTGTCACGTGTACGGATCGACCGGTAGTCCACCGGAGTGACGGCGACATCGCAAGGATACAGCCAGGACCCTCACGGCTGCAAGCAGGTCAGATCGTTTTGGTTTTTGTTTTGTATATGATAATCGTTCGCATTGAACACCCATAGACCCATTTTTGGTCGAAGAAGCGTGCACGCATTAGGGAATAAGAGATAACTAGAGTGTAAGATTTTATTGCCCCCTACCTCATTATAAGATGTTTTCACCCTGAATAGATTTAGAACCGTTTTATGGCACATACTAGTAAATTAATCGAAAGAGGAGAGAAAACTTGATCATTGGTTCAGTTGGTTTTCGTCAGAGATTTGCCCCATCGTTCCTTGGTTCTGGGTATGCGATTTGAACAGTTAACTGTTGCACGGTAGGTTCGGAATTGATCTTAACTTGTGACAAGGACTCGCCTTGAGGAGTCTGGCCGGGATACTCAAGCTGATCCACATGCAAGCCGATTGGAAGTGCTTGCTTGGCGCTTAAGTGGATGCAGTTGATACCAATCTGACCTCGTAACACGAAACCGTTACAAATCTTTCGTCCTGCGCACGTACTCCTATATCTGTTACCACGCCACCTTCGGTACTTGCAATGTCGCTATTGACGTCCTCATCGTAATGCTGCCGCCATCTCTCGGTAACCTCACGCTCGCTCGTGAGAAGATTCCCGCGATTGTCTCGGCACAAGTCCGCTTGTGGCATAAAAAGCCTCTGCGCGGGCGGTTCAACTTCTAGTAGAACTTGCGAGTGTCCTTCGCGCGGAACAGCTATTCCATCGCTTCGCGATCTTGTTCTTCCTGCTGGCGCTTCTTCCTCCGGAAGACTGTGTTCTGCCTGTTCCGCGCCTGTCTATAACGTGTCTCATTCGCTCTCGTACGGCATGGGCATTCTCGCCTATGCTGCATTCTTCTCGTTTTTCAACAGTTTACATTCGCCGTCGTACCAGTCGTACCCATACTTTACAGTACGGTATACTGCCCCCACTCGCATAAGAGTCCCATTTGCAAAAAGTAGGAATTGAGAAAACAGCATTTGAAGTTTGAAATCTTGTTTCCATATAAAACTTTGAAAAATCGCCAAAATTTGAAGAATATTTCGATCATCTCGAAACTTTCACAGATTGCTTTGCACATGAATATATATCTGTAAAAAATATCACAATCACTACAAAGTTGTTCAGTTTTGTGTTACGTGACACAAAAATTCATGATGGGACTGTTATGCGGGTACTTTTGATATGGGACGCTCATGACTTGGTATTTTTTTCACATATTGACATAAAAATTCATAATTTTTATTATTGTTTTTGGAAGTACATCGAAAATGATGACTATTCATAACGTTAACTCAAAATTGATGAAAAGTCAAATGGGACAGTTATGCGAGTGGGGGCAGTATAGTTGTGAAAACAACACGCCTTTTTTTCGTACTCACGCGACTTTATTAAACTACAGTCCACGAAAAGCTAAATTCCGCTGATTATCCGAAGACCAGGTGGTTTATTAATGGTCAGGTGGCATACTGATGACCAGCCCACCTTAATCTTCTCTACTTTGAGGTTGAAGGATTCGTCATTGATATAACCGTTGATATTTCAAAAGCAGTTGTCTCTTTCAAAACATAATAATTTATAATGGAAACGTAGGGTAACGGTCGAATTTTGGACCCCTAGAGGACATTAGTTTGAATTTAGGTCAAAATCAAACAGATTCAGCGGGTGTTACACATTATGATGATGTTAGTATCATCGTAAAAGCCTTTACTGTCCGTTGAAAATACCCACAAGGTCATTTCTGGCTGAAAATTTGATGAAAATAACTTATTTTTGAAGCATCAGTTTTCACTGTTTTGGACACCCCAATGTATTTTGGACCCTCTTCAGCATATATTTTGGACACCCGGTGTTTAAATCCGTTTGGAACTACGTTCAAAGAATCTGCCACTTAAATATGCTGATTCATATCCTAATTACTTGATTGACAATGGCTGATTAGACGAAATTTGCGAATATAGTGCGCTAGAATGAAAAACGTTTTTGTTTACAACTGCAAGTTTTTTCAGCGCCGCATTCGTATGTTGGGACACTTGCACGGATGACGAAATTGAAAAAAGTTAATTTCAAGGCAAATAATGATAATTCCAGTGAGTAAATGATTGCTGCCCGTGCAGAGTAATCTAACTTAACTAACGATTCTAAAAATTTTCGTCATTTCTTCATTAAATCTGTGAAAGTTGCGATAATGCGATCCAGGGGGTCCAAAATATATGGGGGTCCAAATTATATTGGTTACCCTAATCACTGCATTCCATTCTCGATCTAGAATACAGTGAATAAATTTTCATAACGATCATTTGTGTTTTGAACGAGAAAACTGCTTTCGAAATTTCAATGATGACGGTGATATCAATGACGAATCCTTCAACCTTAACAGAATTGTTAACGTCCGCCACGAATAGGAGTCTCCAGTTAGTCAAGTGGTTAAGGCAAAGGATCGCCAATCTGGAGGTGACAGATTCGATTCCCGTTTCGGTCGGGAAAATTGTGCCGACTCCCAGGGCATAGTGTGCCATTCTACTCGCCTCATAGTATACAGATTCATGCAAAGGCAGGCGAAGAAAGCCATTCAATTAATAACTTAATAGTAATTAAAGAACACTAAGTTAAAGCGAGGTAGCCCAAGTCCCAATGGAGACATAGAGCCAGAAGAAGGATAGCTGTTAACAAGGCTACCCGTGATCCAGCCTCTGAGTGTACATCGTGTCCAATAATTTCTCATACAAAATCAAATTGAATTCATTTCACATCTGCAATTAGGATTTTCAAAATAAATTTATTCATTGAAAGGGCATCTAATTCTGACCAAATAGGGGGTTAGGGGACAAGATGGCCACCTCAAGCTAAGGCATCGAAGGAGCAGTAACTTTATAAACATCCGCTTCATTTCCTGTCTTTTCTACCCTCTTAAAACAAAAAAAGCATTTTATTTTGCACATGGAATGCTAAATAATGCAATTTAAAAATGTGTGTTTTGACATGCAAATTTTGCTATATGGGGCAAGTTGGCCACAGAGCTTGATTTTGTTAACTAGTGTGTTTTAATCCCTAGGTAAATGAGATACATCAAGATCGAATAATTCGCAACACCTTTTTTACAAAGGGTTCGATTTTTACAAATATTTTCTCTATGATAATCCTTGAAACAAAATTCAGAGAAGTTTCCTTGAAAATTTGCGATGTTTTTTGTTTTATTTTTATAGAAAATGTGCTTTTCTCGAAACAATGTATGTGCAGATACATAAGTGCTCTCTTCTTGCAATATTTTACACAAAAACTTATTGTAACACCCATTTTAGCAGTGATTTTAGCGGTCTCAGACCAAAATATTCAAGAAACATAACCACTTCTCAATAGCAAATAACCCCAAAGTTGTGCTGATGTAGAATCTCTGCCGCAATCAGTTTTCCTGGCAGCATCTGATATAAACAATTTGTTTACAGCAGTTTTGCATAATTTCTGGATTTCGTACGAAGTTTTCAGACTGTTTAAAGTTAGTTTCATGTAGGTGGCCATCTTGCCCCAAATAATTACGTTATCTATGTATTTTTTTGTAAGTTTTAATGAATTGAAAATATCTGACTTTTACTTCCTTGGTTTAACAACAACCATATATTGGCACTATTAAAAATAAAATTTGATATATCAATGACGATATTTTATTATTTATCCTTATATTCATATGACGGATTATTATTAAAAAAAACGCTGATTTTAAGCACTCGAACTTCAAACACTAATTTACACAACTAATTGTAATTTTTTCGCATATTATAAACATGTTTCATTTTTTATAATCATCACCCACTCAAAAATTATTTTTATGTTGCGGATTAACGCTTAAAACACGGGGCCATCTTGCCCCACAACCCCCTACAACATATGATTTGGAAGTAAATCTCCTTCATCCTTCTCTGCTGATCGCTTATGGCTTATGAGTCGTAAGTCCATTTCGGGTAGCACGCACGTCATTTTATTAATATTTTGTCTCAATTTAACGAATAATGGTTTTAAGTTGAAACAAATTATAACCTATAGGTTCCTGTCTTCACCATTGCTAGTAGCAACTGACCAGAAGAGAAAAAAACATTAGATTCTGTATTAATGAAGAACGAAGCCGTTTTATTTTGTACAAAATAAAACGTAAATTAAACAAAAATGTCCATTTACCTGTTTTAATGAGATTTGTTGTGTTAAAGAAGCATGGCTGCACAATGCTTAAGGTGAAGATATGACAAAGCCACACCTCGCATTTTCATGAGCACAAAATTGAATAACCAAATATCGCACCACGCTGAAAAGTTGATCGTTTGGTCACTCGCTAATAATGACCAATCGATCAATTTTCAGCGCAAACCGACATTCGGTTCTTCAGATTTGTGCTCTTGAAAATTTGAGGTGTGGATTCGTCTCATCTTCACCTTAATTTAATCACTATTATGGGGCGCTTCAATACATGCATTCATTTTGAAAATATGAATCACAGATGTGAATTAACATTATATTTTCTAAATTTGTATTTCGTATGAGAATTGGTCGCTTCGCATGGTCCTTAAGACGTCCGAGTACTTAGACTGTTCGGTCTTGATAAACTAGCGCGTAGCCTTCCACGCGCTTGGTACCTGCTTTTCGACGTATCCATGATTTGGCGTCCCTGATCTCCTCGAATTGTGGTTTCCCCTTTGATCGCCCCACTCTGTAGTTGCTGAGGGCCTAACAACGGTCGTAACCCCTGTAATGTACAAACAATATTCCTTCAGTGTATGTTGATAGGAAGTGAAACAAGTCGTTTATAGCTACGCAGGTGGACAGCTGATAAAGTGACAACTATTGCCATTTTCTGTTGATGTATTGTTCATACATTTACAATGATTGTATTGTGCCCGATGTATTATAAATAAGCCATGTAAATAAAGTATCAGTGTCTTGTTTTACTGTCTAGCAACGAGATGAGTTGTCTTGCGTTTATTCAGCATGGGAAGAAACTCGGATTTTACAACTGGCGAACGAGGATAAAGTTTAGTGTTTTTCTGTAGTGGATATTATATTGTGAAATTCTTGAAATAATGGCCTTCTACGACATGGCATTAAGAAAGTTTTTTGTGATGGGTAATAAATGGTGCGTGCTAAATATAATTCAGTAAACATGGTGAACGTATATTGTTGAGAATATCATATAAGCCGGTCGTAAGCGACGTTTTTTTTATCTTACGGTTGCGCTATTGAATAGCGACGTACGTTATGGATGCTGGAGAAATTTATCGTTAAGTCAAGGGTAAATCACAACGTTTGAGCTAATTGCAGCTATGTTGAGCCCTTGAAATAAGTTTTGACGCGGAAGTGAATTACTTTGCATAGGAAAAATAACGTGACAGTTCATTGCAATAAAGTTTATTGGGCAACGGCAAATGAATAGCCATAAGATTTGTATGTGTTGACGAATAATTTTGTGTATAGGTTCATTGTGCAAATTTGCATGGATTGCTGTATCGGAGCACCCTTTTTGGAGGATGGGAAGGCGTTTAACAAATGTTGGTAGTGATGAAATATGTTCATTTTAGAAAATCAGTTATGCAGTGAAGTTGTGGATTAAATTAAGATGTGATGGCGGTTGTGACTCGTATTAGATTATTGTGGATGTTGTTGTTGTTTTTCTAGTGGTAAATAAGGAAAAATGCGCAGGTGTGTGTGTTGTTAACATAAGGAGCAGAAGTAATGTTTTTTATATGAAGGGACATATGTATTAGTTTGCATGTAATAAAATCAGTATAATAAAATTGTTTATATCAAATTTTCATATATTGTTCTCAGATCATAAATCGCTCTGAAGTTAAAATTGTAATAGGTTTTCACAGATTAATAAACCTTTCGAATTTAAGCATAAACAATCTCCTTTAACCCTTTCCTTCCCACGACTTTGAACGACTATTTCTATGCCAAGAAAGCGTTTCCAAAAAAAGTGCTTGAACAAAAGTTATTGCAAATTGGTCAAATTTTTCGAAATCAACGAAAAAAATTTTAGTTGTAAATCAATAGTATTTTGATTGTTTATCAATAGTTCCACTATTGAAACAAGTAGTTGGGAGTTGGGTTTACCTAATGGGATTACAATCATATTCTAAAAACTATTGCGCCATATTCATCTGATTCCGTTTGTCTCGAGTTCGTCGAAAATCAATGGTGCTCTAGAGCAACCATGGGAAGTAGAGGGTTAAGGGGAAAGGTATTGTAATGTACAAACAATATTCCTTCAGTGTATGTTGATAGGAAGTGAAACAAGTCGTTTATAGCTACGCAGGTCGACAGCTGATAAAGTGACAACTATTGCCATTTTCTGTTGATGTATTGTTCATACATTTACAATGATTGTATTGTGCCCGATGTATTACAGTCACTATATACACAGTCTGGCGGACTGTCACTTTCGACCGGAGCCAATCGAGCATGACGTCATAGTGTCCACACCGATAAATGCTACACCGTGACGTCATGCTCGATTGGCTCCGGTCGAAAGTGACAGTCCGCCAGACTGTGTATATAGTGACTGTACGATGTATTATAAATAAGCCATGTAAATAAAGTATCAGTGTTTTGTTTTACTGTCTAGCAACGAGATGAGTTGTCTTGCGTTTATTCAGCATGGGAAGAAACTCGGATTGTACAACCCCCTGTTCCTTTCCATCCGAGACGGGCCAGCCTTTTCAGGCCCACCCTTCCCTGCTTTCCGGGACGCCTGGCTGGGGTCCGACTTGCCGGCATTACTGCCGACCTTCGGGGTTAGTATGTTCCTAGCCTGGCGGGCACCGCCAGTCAGCTCCTCATCTGACGGTTGCCTCGCCCGCTTCTGCGAGTGCTTATCGAAAGTGGTCGCATCCGCAACACCCTTTGGGCTTCCTGCGAGAGCGAAGGCCTCCGTCTGGGTAGACTACGTAACCTTTGCTTTCGCAAGTTCTGCCGCTGCAACAGTCTGCACGAGTCACTCGTGGTCTTGCTTGGCAACATCCATCGACTTAAGAGAGAAGTCGCAACAGGGCCGTTTTATGGTCTTTGCCTATGTTGGACTTCGTGGACGAAAAGACAAACTTGTGAAGCTGCTGCTGATGCGGATAGCCCAGGATCCCCAGGAAGGCTAGCCGGGGAATGGATCGGAGCTCCCACGCTGGAGCTGCGTGCGCTCACTCACACAAGGAACCAATGAGATAGCTGTTTGGGACTAACAGGCATATCTTCAGTGTATGAGCGTTAGTGGTCTTGTGTTTTTAGGCGACAATGGCGCCTGCTGCGGTTTGCGGTTGTGTCCGTATTGATTCTTGGTGTTAAATTACGGCGCTCGTGAGTGTATCGGTAGGTCGGCTTCAGAGGCACGTTCTCCTCCATTTGGAAAATGTGTGCCTTAGTGCTTACCGAGAGGTTCGATGAATAAAAACGTTTTCCGAGTCGAACCGAAAGACTAGAATCGAAGACGGTAATAACAAGACAGACATCTACCCTCTTGTTCCCTATACTCATCGAGCTACAGGCACACTAGCGCCACGAACGACTTCAGGGAACAACATCATAAATAAGTGTGCGTGTGATATTGCAATTTCCATGTAGGTATTTGCACGTTCAAGTACACAATCATGTTTTATTATTCCTCTGAATCATTGGGAGCGTTTCAACCATGTCGCCTGCGACAGGGTAGGAGCTGTCTGTCTTGTTATTAGCCGTCTTTGTTAGAATAGTGTGTTAAGATGAAGTGACTCATTCAAATGTTGCATGAAAGTGATCATTGAAACGAAATTAAACGCCCCTGGTGCAAAGTTTCTAATATTTTTGAGTTTATTTGGAAGTATTGTGATATGCTAGTAAGAAAAACATCAAATTTTAGTAGTACTTTAAGAATTTATATCCAATGTTCAATCCATTTTGCGATTGAGACGATCTTACACACAAACTGAGTTTAGTTTACATTATGTCTGATGCTCTCTGCGGCTTTACCATTGGATCATGGAACAACCACATCTAAAACTTAGTCACTTTATGATCACCGACCGATTCTGCGCACTTTGTTGCATAATTAGCTCCTAAGGTAGGTACAACATATAATTTACTCGTCTAACGACATCATCGAGAAGCAGTGATTTGGCAAAAGAATTAAAAACAAATCAGTGAGATGAGAAATGTCGCTCAAAACTAATCGTCGTTGCACTCATTCCCATATATAACATAATGACACTATTATTCTCGCCACACTCGTCAACAAGCAGTCTTAAAATCAATAAATTTTACTCACTCAGCCGAAACTCACGCACGCTCACATCGATTATCGTTCGTTAATGTTAATAGCTCAAGGTTGCCTCTGGGCGTATCTGGATGCTTAGTCAATCTTCACTGCACCGTAAATCTTACGGATAAAGCTGTACGCTGCGAAAAATCCGATTGTTCCCGTTAGGATGTAGAATGTGATCACCATGAGACCTGTTGAAGAGGAAGAATAGATGTAGTAAGAGGCTTCAGTTTTGTATTTTTCTTATATTCTGCGCTCGCTTACCAGTGTACCCTAGATACAGCAAGGTGGGAATGAATTCCGTAATCTCGAGTTTGGTAAAGAAGTAGAATATACTGTAGAAAAGAATGTACACAGCTGAGCCGCCTGACACGATGAAACTTCGCCACCACCAGCGATAGTCCTAGAAAAAAAGTTGAAAATATGTAGTTGTTTCAGCAAATCGATGATATTGAATTAATTCAGAAGCTCTCTGCTAAAAAAACATTAATTGATCACACAGATTGGTATACCGAAGTCTTGAATGAGATGCTAATAAACATTGGATAAAAGAAAGATGATACTGAATGAAGCTTACCTCAGCGCACAACTGGAAGTACGTCATAACGATTGATATCTGTCCACAACTGACCACCAGTATGCAGAACACGAGGAACAAGAAGCCGAACAGATAGTAGAACTGGTTCTGCCAGATGGCCGAAAAGATGAAAAACAGTTCGATGAAAACGGCCCCGAACGGCAGGATTCCGGCCATCAGCACGCAAAGGCCCAGGTTCATGTACCAGTGCTGGTGCGGAATTTGCCGGGGAATCATATTGGTCCGAACCGGATGTTGATAAGCCTGTTTCCTAAAACCAAAGTAATATCCCAGGTACACCAGGGGCAATGAGATTCCAAACCACAGACACAGCAGGGCCACCATTGTGCCGAACGGAACGGCGCCACTCGAGTTCCGATCCCAGATGAAGAAGTTCAGGATGAAGCAGGTTCCGAACACGAGTCCCGGGAACAAAGTCGCTGTCAGGAAAGCTGCTCGTTCCCAGTTACGTCCCTTCATGGTTTTGTACAAACGAGCGGAGAAATAACCCGCGATCAATCCCATGAACACATAAAGCATGATTCCGGCCGTCATCAGGGCTCCTCTGGATGACGGAGACAGCATTCCCAGCATGGCAATAACTAAAAATGAAAAACTAGATTTTAGAACACAGCGATTTCATCATACAAAAAGCGAGATAACTTACTGATCGTGATCATAGCCATGAAGAATACCTGGATTCCGCTACCGATGACGGCAGCGAACAGCCTCGGATGCCGTGGGGGTCTGAAGACATCCCCGTGGACTAGCTTCCAGCCGGTTTCCTCCAGGGTGTCTTCAATGTTGACGCTATCATCCGTGTTATATTTGGCAATGTCCCGGCGAAGTGTTCGCACCATAATCATTGTGAGAATACCTGAAACAATGTTTGTAAAATTAAGAAAATGTTGAAATGAAACAAAACAAATAGGTCTGCACACATTTAGTGGCATTTTGTGTTTAATTTAACCCTGCAGTAATTTGAAGACGGACTTGATGGTCTAGTGGCTATCGTTTCTGATCCGTATGCAGAAGGTTATGGTCAATTCCTCGCCCGTATTTATTCTCCTACTGTGTATCTTTCTATGTACTTTATGCCTCCTTAATACGTTATATACTACTACTATACTACTCATGTACATTAGCATGGGTCATCGGAAACGATTTCTCAGATCAAAGCTTTTTTGGTTCCATTTCGGGTCGTTGCAGAGCTCAAACTTCTTCTGCGTGAGCTTCGCTCATTTGTAGTAATGCGCTACACATCTGAGCTGTCTGAGTTGAGTAATTCTCGCTGAAACCAGGCCGCTATTTACATAAAGTCTGGGATTTTTTTTCTTGCAGATTCGTTAGAATATGATAAAAAAAAAGATGAAAACCACTTTGGTTGGGTTAAATTGATGGACCCCTCGCTTGGCAAGAGGCTGACAAGGTGACTAAAATGATGATTTTTCATCAAATTGCACCTAATTTATCGCATAGTATCTCAAAATTAAATGTTGTAACCAGGGATGGAAACACTCACTTTCAAAGAGTTACACTCACTTGCTATTTTCTCAGCTCAGAAGCGTGCAATCAAGAAACGTTGTGTGGACGACTTTTGCATTGTGGTTTTGTCTAAAACTTTGCCGAATAGAGTAGGGGTCGCACACGCATACCTAAGCCGTGACAGAGTTGTAAAAGCAACTCTCCACTAGGTGAGTGTAATTTACATTCACCTCGTGGAGAGTTGCCTTCGCCGCTCCCTCACGACTTTGGTATGTGTGTGCGACCCCTACTCTATTCGGAAAGGTTTTAGACAAAACCACAATGCAAAAGTCGTCCATACATCGTTTCTTGATTGCACGCTTCTGAGCTTAGAAAATAGCAAGTGAGTGTAACTCTTTGCAAGTGAGTGTTCCCATCCTTGATGTTATCTTAAGTTGAACCTTTGTAATCTAAATTTGAACTAGTAAACGGGGGTGAGCTTCTAGTGTTGGCCTGTAGATTGCGCTAGTGATTGCTTTGTTTACTCTTGGGGGATGAAAAATTCCAAATTTAGTTTCCAAATTCCTAAAGGATTTCGAACATTCTGAGTTGAGATTCCACAGCCTAATGAAAAATAGGTATGAGAATTAGCAGATTCATGTGATTTTTCATTGTTTAGCATGGAATTGGCTGTTTTGTGAGTTGCTCGAGCTGCTGCCGCCAGTAGTTCAAATTAAGATTAAAATTGGTTCAAATTATGATTACGATGGTTCAAATTAAGATTAAAATCATTAATGATGAAAAATCGAATATTTCAATGAAATTCGGAGCAAATACAAACTTTTTACCATTTAACAGAAAGCTTATACCAGTGGCTTTCATGTACATATGATTTTGCCGTAGTAAATTATTTCCATGTGGGAGAAAAAATCACTTAAAATTTGCACTGCTTCAGAAAGCCGCAATTTGGTTCAAATTTTGATTACCTACCCTATAAAAATAATGAAAGTGAAAATTAAATCACAAGTAAATCAAATGTCGTGAGTTATGAGCTTGAGCTTGCTTGAGCTTGATTGACCGCCCGTGGATGCTACTCCAGTATCGCCAGACCAGCCACACTCACACAAGGACCAATGAGATAACTGCCGGGGACTAGCAGGCATCTTCAGTGTGTGAGCGTTGGTGATCTTCTATTTTTAGGGCGACAATGGCGCCTGCCACGTCAGGTTTAAATCAAATGTCGTGAGTTATGAATGAGCAAATTGAATACACGATATACTACTAATTGTTGCATATTTGAATTGATTGTTAAAATTAACCGAATAGTGGAAAGCCCAGACAACAATTCAAAGTCTGCTGACTCCAAAAAGATTCTAAGATTCGTCACAAAACACAAATGTTTCCATTATGATTCACAACGACTCTCAAAACCCTCCCAGACTCAACCGACTGGAACTGTTCTCTGGGTACAGAATAAGCCCTAGCAGGTTCGTCCTGTTTATCGAGCATTTCTGATAAATCAGCTATACTTCATCTGCAGCAGCCGGTTCGCAATGAACCGTTGGAGGCGCATTAAAGTGTTAAAGGTGATATTTTCATTACAAGAATTACAATTAACTTCCTTCACTTTAATACCGTCAAACCCTGTGATCTTGACTAGGGCTCCGCCAAGCATATATCCATAACGATAAGCTGAACCTGAACGATTTCGTTGATTTGGAATGTACAGGAATAATTCCATCCCTGCCAGGTACTTTGCAGGGTTCCAAGATATCTATCGCTCATTCAACTTTTTGTTCTGTTCTTTTAATGTATACGCCAAAATGCACGTAGAACATAAAAATGCGTTTACATACAGGGGATACTCAAAATAACTGGGACAGGTAAATTTTTCACTTTTCGAAAAATGTTTTTCAAAAAATTCGAAAAGGGCATCAAATATTCTCAAATTTTGACTGTAAGTTCATTAACTAGTTGTGTATTTTAGTGGTTCATTTTGGAAAAGATCGGGCCATTCTACACCAAGTTATGAAGATTCTAGATAGCCAACTTTGAGCTGTTATATCTCCGGATTCAATGAACCGAATGCAATGAAATTTTGATCATTCATGACAAATATAATGAACTTTGAAAAACAGTTGACTTAATTTGAAATTATTATTAAGAAAAAAAGTTATAGTGATTCCATTTATTCTATGTTTTTTTTAGTAAATTTATCTATTTTTTATATGCATTTCACAGTGGCGTCTCGTCCATAGGTCAACTGCGTTCACTACACAGTTGATAAAAACTAAAATAAATCACTATAATGTCAACATTTTGCTACAAACGATATAAACTACTCATTCGATCCTTTTGATGTTCACAACTTCAAACCACTATGAAATACTAGTGCGTATCCAATAGGAATCAAGTAAATTTCCCAACTTAATCTCACTATGCCACCACCCTGCCGCTGCCAGAGTTCTCCACGCCGAAGCATGCGAAACATCCATGTGACAGCATCGCCAAAAATCTCTCGCCTCAGTTCACTTCCAGAAGTACACGGGAGCGCTGTATATGCATGCAAGAACTGTGTTTACTTGTGTTCGACTGTTCTGTGCTGCTTTGGCAATGTATTAGTAAAATTTTTGTGCACTTCTTCCAATGGACGTGGGCCTCATCGGTGGCGGAGGAAAGGAAAGATTGTTTGCTTACACCAAGCTTGAGCTCGCGGGGAAGCTGCTAAGTTTGGCAACGTCGCATTTGAGCTACTGTATATGCTTCAGCAAGAGAGCGAGGCGAAAGAGCAAAGCGAGAGAACTTGTACCATTCAACGGAGGCCGCCCATCCACTCTTTTGGCATGCATGCATGCCTTTGGGTGGACCTGAATGGGTGGCATTTTCATTCACTACTAGTTGCACGTCGCGTACGGTTTCATTTTCTAGCAACATTCAAAGGAAAATGTAAAATCTACTCCAGCAATTCGTTTGCCAGGCGGTCGATTGAGGAAAAGCTTGTACCGCATCTCGAATCATCTAATACCCCAGACAGACATGTGATACGAGTGTGATTCCTGTACAACGGTACGCAGTGTCAAGAAAATTCTAACATGACTGACTTGAACTGAGAGAATTTTCAGTATGGCACTCATTTCAAGCGCAATTGTACAGTGATTCTTGTATCACATATGTGTCATAAGTATAAGTTACAGAGTTACAGAGTGACCCATAATTGTGCAATGGGTGTTTCACTTCTTCAGTGTCAGTTATCCAATTCTGAATGGACTCTTCGAAGTTCAAAAGTTATTCCGAAAAAATCCCTTAACAATTGGTGGGCAATGTCTACTCTCGCTTCCCAAATTTCGATTAGGTCCAGCTGACCAATGAGCTGAGAACGTTTTACACGAAAAAAGCCGCAGATATAGCTAAGGTGCTTACTAAGAACAATTTGGAAGACGTCTTCTCAGAAACGTATCTGCTTATTCCTCTGATAATAACACTTACGTCTACAACTGATGCCGTTGGAAGGAGTTTTTCCATCTCAAAAGAATAAGAACCTATCTTCAGTTACAATGAGCGAGCAAAGACTAAAGAGGCTTAAACTGATGGCGGTAGAAAACCCTCTGTTTCATCAATTGAAACAACAAGGCAGTTTTCTCGACGAAATCGTCGATAGATTCGCTTGTCTAGCGGAGTTCAGGTTCCTGCTGTTTTCCATTCATACTACAGTCCCATGTGAAAACTTTTCAAGTGCACAGTCAGCTTTACGGGTCACGAGACGCCCCTGGCATTTCATTACTTTTTCAATTTATTGCCGGCCATTTGGTTGCTTCCCTTTGAAACATAAATATATTCAAGTCAATTAGAGGGAATTTAAATGAACTGTAATTACTATCTCAAATTTTGAAACGATGATGAAGTTTTGGATATTTTTTTTTGCTAGGGGTCTAGCTGCACTCTGATTAGAGTTGAAACCTCTACACTAGACCCGAAGATAGAAAAGAGTACGTAATCTTTCAGAAGCAGTTTGCCAGCCGTACGCGGAAAATGATATCCATTAAGACACTGTTGCAAGTGACTCAGAAAGTTACGGTAGAAGATTGGAAAGTTTTCAATTGGTTAGTCAGTCAGGATTTGCCAAAGTAGTGTTATGGTCACACGGTTTGTGTTTGTCTTTTTGTTTGATTTTGTGGTATGGTTCAATATGTTTTACTTCTCGTTAAATCAGTTGCCGTATGTTTGTTTTTTTTTTCATCGAATCAATCGAACCCTGTATGTTAAAATATAGCCGATCCTGTATCAAATTGTTTTCTTGATTTCGCTAATCGTTTTCTACTTCTCTGTGTTCATCTCTTGTGTTCTTAAATTATCATCGGTCCAAAACCCACAGAAACATGTAACTGAACTTCTGTAATTTTTCTGTTGGTGTCATAATACCATCTAAGAGATAAACAAAAATACGCCAAGTTGGTCAGTTGATTACAATAAAATTTTAAAATAATAAAGATTGCATGTCAACTATTATGTACTCATCCCCCTAAAAATACTATGCAAAATATTCAAATTCGTTCAATTGTCCTATATGGGTCCTATATAGATAAACCATGTTATTTTCTCAAGCGTAGCCTAGAAAAGTCAACCTAGTCATACACAAGTAACGTTGTTCAGTTAATAAAAAGCAGTCAGTTTTTGTCCAAAATGTCACGTCGAACGCATTGACGTCAACAATGCGTTTAAGTGTTCGCACGTTAGCTTTGAATCTATATATTTATTTATTTATTCAGTTTCGTCAAACAACGTAGACTAGTACATATACATACATTTTTTGTTTCATTTCTTAAAGCTATAGTACATATTGTTAATAAAATACATATAAGAAAATATATAAATAGTGTATGCTGGTGGATGTGTGTATAATTTGTGCTTTTTAAATATTTTAAGTTCTACTACTGATGTTATTTCTTATAGTGTTAAAATATTTCTTTAAATTATGCCGCGACATAGTTAAGTCAATAGTTTCACAGTGTTGATTATAAATGTTCATGATTTGATTCAAAGGTTCATTTTTGGCATAGTTTGTGCGACTATGGGTAGTTTTAAACAAGTGTCGATTTCGCAAATGCCGTAAGGGTATGTAAAAGTTTAATTTTGATAAGATTTCAGTTGAATCAATTCGCTGCGAAACGATGTCGTTAACAAATAAAACCATTGCAGTTTCACGACGCTGTTTCAGTGTTTGAATATTGATAAGCCTACAGCGCGCTTCATAAGATGGAAGAGGAAATGTAGTCCAACCTAATTTTCGAAGAGCATATAATAGAAATTGCTTTTGTACTGATTCTATTCGATCTTACTTTGATGCTTACTTTGAAATGAGGACCAGACAATGTTACAATATTCCAGAATTGACCTAACATAGGCAACATATGTTTTTATTGTGTATCAGCACAATTAGGTGCTGCAAATCTCCTTCCCACTATTAATTCTTCGGTCGATTTTTATTGCTTTATTTAAAGAAAATATGACCAACTATCATTGTAAAAAATCGAAAAAGCGACTATGACATTAATAAATTACTTTTCAAAATCAACCGAGAAACGTGGGAAATAGAGCCCAAACTACACTTTGAAGTCAGCTGGCTGTAAGAGGTTCCAAAACCTGTAACAAATCCTATAATACTTTTATTAGGATCTGTAACGATCATCAAAACCTTCTCAAATCCAACCGACATGGAACTATTGCTTGAGAATAGACTCTACTGAGCCCCGGCTGTTCTTCCGTGTTTATCGAGCATGTCTGATGCATATGATCAGCTATACTCCATCTGCAGCAGAAGGTTCGTGATGAACCGTTGGAGGCGCATTAAAGTGTTAAAAAGGTGATATGTTTCACTAAAGAGCACTACATTACAATAATCAAAATAAAACTCCTTCACTTTAATACCGTCAACCCCTGCGAACTTGGCCAGGGATGATGAAGTTTTGGATATATTAATGTTATATTAGAAAAATAATCTAATCGTTATAATTTTCTTTCGCGTAAAGAATTTTAAGTTTAGTCAAAAGTTTTCCATAGCTCATTATATGAGTCATAAATGATCAAAATTTGGTTGCATTCGGTTAATTGATTCCGGAGATATAACAGCTCAAAGTTGACTATCGAATAATTATACCTTTTTCTAAAACCCTTATAACTTCATGTAGAATAGCCCGATCTTTTCCAAAATTGAACCACTGATACACAACTTATGAACTTGAAGAACTTACAGTCAAAATTTGAAAATATTTGATGCCCTTTTCAAAAAGTTACAGCTAGTTGAACATTTTTTGAAAAGTGAAAATTTTACCTGTCCCAGATATTTTGAGTATCCTTTGTATTTGTTTCCCAGGCCAATTGAATGATCTTTAGCGAGGACTTTTTGCAACTTGGCTACAATAATTGGAGTTTTTAACATCCGAGACATCAGTTATTTCTTAACTTACCGGACAGGAAGAACACCACCACCAGCGAGTTGATAATGCTGAACCAATGGATCTGAACGTCGTTCATGCCGAGATAGATGTCCCACCGGGAGGCCCATTTCACCGACGATTCCTTCCACTCGACCGAGTAGGTAAAGAAGAGCTGCGTATGACCAGCGTGCACCGAAACGGGCTGTGGCCGCGGACTCTCCGGGAAACTGCACGTTTCTCCTTCGAAGCTAAGCTGATCCTTGTGAATAGATAGGGTTTCCACCTCAAAACCCACCACTCGATATTGGTTCCTGAAAGAATCGATATATCTGGTAAATCTTGACCAATGATAGTTTGAAAATTGACCTTACTCGCTGTGCATGTGATAGAACAGTCGGAACTTCAGGTGATTGTTAATGTACACATTGTTGCCGTCCATGAGTCCCAGACGGTATCCGTGTTCGAACTGCTGCTCATTCGTGTCCGGGTTGACAAACTTGGTAGCTACCGGCAAATTATCTACAATCCTGAAACATAAAACAATCATTAACATAAATTTAAATGCATGTTTTGGATGCTTAACGAAAAGTCGAAAATTGTTCTGATTCGCAGTAAAAAACTGCTTTCAAATTTTAGAAAAACGATAACGATAGCATCAATCTTAAAGAAGCGGAACGTTTATTCATGCAAAAAGTGAAAAAGCTCCTGCCAATATTATCTGATCATTGGCCACATTAATATAACATGTCTATTTCTTTGACATTTAGTTCTGTTAATCTATTTGACTCCTATCCGATCACAGTGCTTGTTCCGTTATGAAATCTCAACTATGCATTATACTTGCACCAGTAATCGCCGAATTTGCGCGAAATTCGTCTTACAATTCACATAAAAACATATTCTACTTACAAATGCACGAAATACTCGTGTCGAATTCGCTCGGCCACCTTTTCCGACTGCTCCCGGTCCCAGTTCATCGGACGATCTTTACTGTTACACAACAGCTTACAGCGGACGTTTTCCGCCATCCGGACCTCATACGGCGTATTGACGATCCGATCGCCCCGCAGCACCTCTCCGAGATTCTCACTCTTGTACACCAGGGTTCCGTTCTTCGGCAAACAGAACTGCAACGAGTAGTACTCGTACGGCAGCTGAGTGTGGGTGCTGGTCATCTTGACCGCCTTCACGTCAATCTTCTGCCCCTTCCGGAACTCAACCGGGGCCACCCCAGGAACGTAGAAACTCTGCACCGAACAGCATTGTAGCAAAGCCACCGCCAGAATCGTTGTCAGCTGCCACTAAAACAAACACGAACCAGGATTAGTATATAATGTTAATAATAATTATTATTGCATTCAAAGCGCCCATCAGCAAGGAGGAAGGTGATGATGCAGCCAAAGAAAACAAGAGAAATTTTACGTGTCACAATCGGTCGTCGCACTGGAGTACGAGTAAAGAAAGTTTTCACCTTCCATCGAACCAACCCGGAACAACGCTGAAAACACCGCCCAACTTACCCTTTTTTCCATGATTCTTTGTACTCCGGTCAAAATCACTCCCCACCGAATGTTAATTCATTTGAATTGAGCGAAAAACTATGAAATTTTAGCGAAAAATTGAGAAAATAAAATCCCAATGATCTACTCCACTGGCCAGATGCAAAAGGATGTTTCTCGCGTTACATTTGAAAAGGGCCTATCCCCAGAACGTAAACATTGAGAAAAATCGATGCAAACATTTTTCATCACATTTTCTATTCGTATTTCTCAGTTTGAGGATTTTTCAACATGCTTTCCGTTCTGATGACACAAGATTAGATGTATCTATGCATCAATAATCAAAATTGCATTAAAATTTATCAGAAAAGTATTAAAAATGATAGATAAACATGTTAAGCTAATTTGAAATATTTCACCCGGGTTCGGCCTTATTGTGAGTCTTTCTAAAATTTTCTTAGCGTGGTTCGGCCCCCCCAGTGAGTCCGATGTTGACATCGAATCAAGGCTCGGCCCTTTTTGAGAGAGAGAATTCTCTCTCTCGGCGCTCGGGCCGGGAGCCGCTCGGAAAATTTTCGGTTGTCGGCCCTTTAAACGAGAAGGCTTACCAATGTAAACAAAATTTTACCGTTACTGGTCCATTTGGAGCACAGGCTTATGAATGATTGGGAAAAAAGCAGGGATTGGCCGTTTTGAAGGTGGGGTTTATTCTGATAAGGTTAACGGTTAGGTGGGTGATCTTTGCACAGTAGGTTACTGTTGGGGGATGCTATGGAATGGTATCTGAATCGATTTGTTTACATTTTAGGGATAGGCCCTTTTGAAATGTAACGCGAGGTTTCTTCTATTTTTTCTGCTTTTCTGTTGACAGTTGTTGTGCGTAGAGCTGTGCCCAACCGCAGTGTTTCACTTCCTATTTATGAATGTTTAAATCGAAAAGGATGAAAAAGATAGGCTGAAAGATAATTATTGAAACAGTTGAGGATTTTTTCAGCATGAGGCTTGCCGATCGTGTGATTCACTGTTTAGTGAATGAGATACAGTACACTCATAATAGCATGAGCATGGGATGACCGTACAATAGAGCCTGCTGACGTTTATTCACTTCTCTCTTTCAAGCATGCAGGCGGGATAGGATTTGTTTTCAACCTTTCCTGATGACAACAAATCCTATAGTGGTTTCGCAGCGCGGCGTCACGAACACTAATGCAAATCTACTGGTTGAAAATATGCCCATTTGATTTTGCCGGGAACAGCTGATTTTTGTTTACTATTTTCAACCAGTAACTCAGGTAGTGTTCGTGTAATGCAACGTGTACGTACACGCAACACCACTAAAAGCAGAAACCACTATTCCGCCTGCATGTTTGAAAGAGAAAGGTGAATAAACGTCAGCAAGCTCTATTCGTAATCGCTACTCCGTTACTTGATTAGAACAGTCAACATTGCACAGGGAACCAAAAGGAAGAGACCTGGGTGTATAGCTATAGAGTACTGCAAGCACCGGTCTAACCTCACTTTGTTTGACAGTTCAGCGAGCTTGTTTACAAGGTGTTAGAATTTTAACCGGCGAAAAATTTAAATCTCGTTTTCCGTTCCGATATCATTGTGATACGTAAATATCGAGTACATTCAGCTCTACTAGTACAAAACCAATCGTCCAACTCTCATTATTCCGAAGTTCTATCGAAAAGCAATTTTGCCGGATCTTGGCCAGAAACTAAGTCCATGTAAACAAGCTCTGTGAACTGTCAGTGCATAGCTTCGTGACGTCATCTTGCAGTATCCTATAGCTTTCCATCCTCAATGTGTAATTTTGAAAATTCAAATCTATATCCACAGACGTCTTACTCTCATCGTTTCCCATTTTAACGGATTATTCAAATATTTCGTAGTTCGAAAATTGCTCGCTCATGGCGCTCACATCGTTTTTGCTCCTGTTTGACGTTTTCTCATTACCGCCATCTACTCAGTGGGTTTGCGAAACACAGCGTATTAGCATTGGGCGATTATGCTTTTGTGACGATGATTTTAATCGCACTTTGTTCAAAGTGATACGTCTGTTTGTCTGTGGTGTCAACTAGCATGCGACCTGGGGCCTAGTCGAATCCTGCTTGGAAACCGGTTTGTGTTGCCGATGGGGATCAAGGAGAATACATTTTACTAAGGTGGCGCAGATAAACATTGCAAACCACTGGTTGTCTCTTCCACTCTTCTGGTGTTCTTATGCAACTAAAATAGTGACGTCACTATTTCATTTCCATAAGAACACCAGAAGAATGGAAGAGACAACCAGTGGTTTGCAATGTTTATCTGCGCCACCTTAGTAAAATGTATTCTCCTTGGATGGGGATGACCCGCGAAATCGCATTGTGTTGTTTAGGATGGCCCGCTTGATGCATGTAGGGTAGGCGTAGTTTGTTCGAGTTTGACGTGCCTAACTGCGAAGACGGCTAATAACAAGACAGACATCTACCCTTTTGCTCCATATACCTTGGGAGCTACAAGCACACTAGCGCCACAAACGACTTCAGGGAACAACATCATGAATGAGTGTGCATGCGATGCTACCATTTCCGTGTACGTATTTACATGTACACGCACACAATCATGTTTTAATCACAGACAAACAGACGTAACACTCTAACCACAGACAAACAGACGTAACACTCTAACATTTCCCATCGTACACCGATTTAACGGTCTATTTAAAAATTTGATAGTTGGCCGACAACCCACCCGTGGCGCTGGAATCGTTTTTGTTCGAGTTTGACGTTTGCCCACTACCGCCACCTAGTTGATGGTCGGTCAAACTCAGTCCTTTTAGTATTGGGCGAACAGATTTCCGGGACTATGATTTGAATCGCAAAATGATCGACGTGTTACATCTGTTTGTCTGTGCTCTAACATTTCCCATCGTACACCGATTTAACGGTCTATTTAAAAATTTGATAGTTGGCCGACAGCCCACCCGTGGCGCTGGAATCTTTTTTTTTTTCTTCTTTATTAGGGTGATTTTTAGCGCCGATGACTAGTTCATCACCATAGTCAGGTAGGAAAAATGTTATCCTACCGAGCCCAACCTAGTGGCTCGCAAAATTTCGTTACAATTATGACACAAATATTATGCCTCTCAAGAAAAATCAGAATATGGCGATTATCTGCCTCTGGCTTCTGATATCAGCGCGACAGTCACTAATCATAACAGCGTCACCAGATTTAAAAGTATATAATTCCACTATATGGGGTTTGACAGCAAGAACACTCATTCCACTGAACTACTCTTGCCGTTCGTCACAAATGCATTCAAAAACATCTGTCACTTCGCGAAACCCACGTGCTTTTGTTTTTGGCGGGAACACTTTTTCTTTTGTTTTGCCTTGCGACTGTCATGCGGCGGTATGCCTTGCGAGCGTACGACCGCCGCAGGACTAATAAAAGATAAGCGCGACAATACAAAACAACCAAAAATGAACTAACACTAGGGTAAAAACAGAATTAGATCTGACTATAAAGCCCAGAATCTTGCAAAAAACGGATGACGCTGGCTAGGATCGATGTATTGTTGCACAGGATGTCACGGATGCTGCCAGTCAGACCATTACTTGCGCGGTGCACTTCATATTGGGGGCAGACACACAGAAAGTGCTCAGCCGTGTTGTGGGTGTTGCATATGAGACATGTCCGGTGAAAGGGGGGACCTCCCATGCTATGTGAAAGGCGTGTATGGCCGGTCCGCAAACGGGATACAACCCGCTGTTCTCTCAGCGAGCTCAGGTCCGTCCATGGTCCTATATCCGGCTTAATCTTGTGTAGGTAGGCTGTGTCGTCCCTTTGGGACCACTCGGTTTCCCATTGTTCGCGGAAAATCTTGGTAATCCATCTTTTGACGTCATGAAGGGGGACCTTGTCGGTGTACATCGGTGCAGCATGACCCGCCCCAGCGAGACGGTCAGCTGTGGTGTTACCCGGAACGCCGCAATGCCCTGGGATCCAAGCGATAGTTGTGTTTGGTGGGGCAAGCCGGATAATATCCTGAATCCATGGATGCACAGGAGACTCGGCCTGGAGAGCCGATACCACGCTAGCTGAGTCGGTAAGTACGAGGATGGGCTGATCTGCTGGAATGGTGATCGCGATGAGAATGGCGGCAGCTTCGGCCGAGAAGATGGAGCACAAATGGGACATGCTGAGGCTTGTGTTGATATTGGACCCGGAGACACCGATGCCAACACCTCGGCTCGACAGTGAACCGTCTGTATATCTGTGGAGGTGGTTTGGGTATTTGTTTCGAAGCCAGTCGAGTACTGATGCCCGTAGTACGACTGAATTATCACCGGCTCGAAAACGGTTCTTAATTGTGCTATCAATTCTTGGTGTTCTTGAATGCCAACTCCTGTCTCCGTGCCAGTGGATCTTGGTCACCAGGGGGAGATCTACGTTGGCTACCGTGCGGAGGATTCTGCACCCCTCTGAGAGGAGGAAGATCCTTTCACTTCCTGAGGCTTTCTCGGCGAAAGCAGCGGCTTTTCTACAGATGGCTGCGGATATAAGGTGGCGAAAGGGTAGTACACCTGCTTCTGAGCACGCAGAATCCGCCGGAGTTGACGGTAGCAGACCTGATATGATTCTTACATAGTTGTTGTACACGGGTGTGAGGACTTGGAGGAGTTTTTCGGTGGCTATGCAGGTCAATTCTAATCCATAGGTCAGACGACTGTCGATTATAGAGCGGGCTACTCGAAAACGAACGGCCCGATTGTTGGAGCGGTGGGGGCGTGAGATTGTACGCATCAGGTTGAGCCGAGTACGACAACTGGCCTTAACGGAAGCGAAATGTTGCTTGAATGAAAGCCTTCTATCGATTAAAACCCCAAGGGTTTTGACAGTTTCTTTCAGTGGAATGGGCTGACCTTGAATCGTGATAGGAGGACCTCGGATTCGATGACCAGTGTTGCAGATATGACAACGTACGCTTTTAGGTGCAGATAGAGTGAACCCGACTGAGGATGTCCATTTAACTACGGCGTTGACAGCGGCTTGAGCTTTTATTCTGGTGCGAATGGGGGTTCGTCCAGGAATCACCAGCAGGATATCATCAGCATACACAAAAATGTAGATACCACTGGGAAGATTAGAGAAAACTCCGTTCATCGCTACCAGGAATAGGGTGACGGCGATAACGGTTCCTTGAGGTACACCTGTCTCTTCGGCGAAGGACTTGGATGTGCTGTCGCCAATTACAACTCAGAAGGAGCGATTCGACAGAAAGTTTTTAACGAAATGGAGTACGTGTCCGGACATACCCCAATCTGCAAGTTGCTTCAGTACCAGAGGGGTCCAAGTGCGATTAAAAGCCTTGGAGAGATCTAACGATATAATTTCGGTGTGCAGTCCTTTGGAGTGGGCGTCATGGAGAACATCACCCAAGGTGGTAAAATAGCTGTTCGTACCAAAGCCGGTCCTGAAGGCGTGTTGACGGTGGTCAAGATGACCATCGGCTTCGAGTTGTTGCTTCAATCGTCTGTTGACCATTCTTTCCATCACCTTGGAGAGACAGCATGTGAGGGCAATCGGGCGGAAGTGCGATGGTCCGCGTGTGGGGTCGTTGATTTTGGGAATGGGAACGACGAGGCTCTCTTGCCATTCGGGGGGGAAAGAATCCGATAGCCAAAGTTTGTTAAAAAGGTCCAACAGTTTCATTTTTCCGGGGAGAGGTAATTTTTTAAGCAGCGGGTATCCGACTCCATCGGGTCCAGTTGATTTACCTTTACAGCTGCTGAGGGCAAATTGTAGTTCTTGGAATGAGAAAGGTTGGTTGATCGCTGTTCCTCTGAAGTCAAACGGTACGTGGAAATTACTAACGGAAGATGTCGAGGGATTTAGGCGGCGCTTGAAGATGTCATCATAGGTGTTTATAGCCGACAGGCCTGAGAAATATTCTCCCAGGCAGTCGGTAACGATAGCCGGATCGGAGACTTGTTGATTTTGTATCTGGAGAGATATTGGATTGCATTTTCTCTTGCCGCTAAGGGCATTTACAGTAGACGTTCGATAACTGCAACATGTTTACGTTTCACATAGCGAACGAAAATCCGATAACTGCAACGCCTGACAGTGTCAACAAGCCATCAATTGACGTAAAATGAACGAAAAATTCACTCGACTGTTCATTAGGGCTAACATGGCGCACCATTTTGACGTTTGGCGGTGCGATAACTGCAAATTTGTTGCACTTACCGGACTTGCAGTTAAAAATCATTGCAGTTAAACCGTTTGCACCGACCGAACGTCTACTGTACTCGATTCCACAGTTCTGCAGAAGTCTGCGAAGCGTTCATGCTATCGAGAAATTCTTCCCAGCTAGTACGCTTCGCGTCACTGATAATTTGTCTGCACTGGATGTGCAGCCTTCGGTAGCGGCTGAGGGCGTTTTCTTTTTCGGGGTGATTAGGCGGAAGACGTGTGACGGCGCGTTAGTGCCTTTCGCCTAGCTTTAACTGCTACACGTGTCTCCTCAGTCCACCAACGGAGGGCCCGCCGTCTGTGCTTGTTGCTTGTTCGTGGAATTGCGATTTCTGCGGCTCCGCGTATCAGTTCGGCAAAATCAGTGATTTTACAGGGGTTACGGACTTGGAGTGTTTCACAAACCGAAGTGTCGTAAATATCCCAGTCCGCACGTTCATATAGCCATTTAGGACGTCGTGTTACAGCCGGAGGAGTGGCGGAGATATATATATGGATTGGATGGTGATCGCTCCCGTGGAGATCTGCATTAACACGCCATTGTAACTTGGGAAGAAGTGAACGACTGACTGCAGTTACATCGATGGCGGTTGAATTTTGGCCATTGAAGAAAGTATTTGAACCGTCGTTTAGGACAACTAGATCTGATTCTTCGAAGAGGTCCAGGAGAGCGATTCCTCTGGGATCAGACCGATTTCCGCCCCATACTGTGTGGTGGGCGTTCATATCTCCAAGGCATATCACAGGTTCAGGAGTCGATTCTAACAGGCTGGAAACCTGATTTTGGAAGTTTGGCAAAGCCCCACATGGGAAGTAGACGTTGATTATGGAAATGTTGACTGAGCCTTGCAGTCGTACACCCACCACAGGAAGATCCGTGTTAATGTTTAGGGATTCATAAGGGATGGTACGCAGAACGCCGATGGCAACCGAAAATTGCTTCCTTTCTTGATGACCCATTCGTATTGGCCCCGCAGAGACTGGTTTAGTTGATCCACTGATACTTTATTTACTTCTTGTAGAGCAAGGCACCAGGGTGGACTGTTATGAATTAGAAGCTCAAGGTCGCCCAGGCTTTTCAGGAAACCATTGATGTTCCATTGGAGGATGAAGTTGACTGGTTTCGGGAGGGTCGGGGTGGAGTATTCGATGTGGGCGGTAGGTGACGAGGACGTTGCATTGATCAGGTTTCTATCTGAGTTGGTATTTAGTATCCGCGTGGCAGTGGTTGGAAAATTCGGGAATGAGCTCGAACGAGACATAGCCGAACATGAACCACCTTGCAAGGGCAAAGATGTCCCGACGACAGGAGAAAGGATGATTGTTGAATCCGAAATTGAAGCATTCTCTGATAGTGTTTCTGTTGGTTGTGGTTGCTTGGATCCCGCGCTGTCCTTCGGGGGACAGGGGTTAACCCCTTTGTGCGTCCCGAAATCACACGATATCTTCACTCCCTCGACGTCCTGAGGGGAATAGGCGTTTTCACCTTTGTCCGTCCCTCCTTCAGCTTCCCCCCGGCGCTGAGGGTGGTCCGCCAGTACCGGTGTGGGAATAGCGTCCGCACTGTCGGTGCCCCAGCTACCAGGGGCTATCGCTGGTGTTGAATCTTCGTCCTCCGGGTGTCGGAGTCGGTCCGGCCGTTCCGATTGGGTCCAGGCTTTCGGTCTGCCGGCGCCCCGACTGCCCGGGGCACTGTGTTTTTTTTTTCTTCATCTGTCGTACTTTTCGAGGGCCGGAGTCGGTCCGAAGGTTCCGGTTGGGGTATAGCTTCCGGTCCAACGGCGCCCCGGCTACTCGACATAGAGACAAGATGGTGTTCTTCGCTGTTGTGTCGCATTATCGGTGGAGTCGTGTTTGAGATTAGGGCTACCGGTTGTTGATGTTTGGCTGGGAAGGCTACTTGAGATTTTTACCACCACTGTTTCGAGTGATGGGCAGCTTTCTCTGAACCTTTGGTGCATTTGAGATTTCGTGATGCTTTTCAGGTGAATTTGCTGTATTGTAGGGTCGCTTGGGAGTAATCAGATGATTATGCGCGGAAGTTGCCTTTGGTATTGCGCCGACCTCAGATGAGGCAGGCCTTGGAGTTCCGATTGCGGGAGCCAGGTGGGTAGGGTTCGGGCTGTTGTCCGGGGAGTGGGATTCGTCGTCGATATCCAAAGGGTCTTCAGTAGGCTGCAGCTTTTCTGGTGTAATTGTTTTTGATAAAGGGTCTTCTACTGGCGTTGCAAATTCGATGAGAGATTCTTCTCGAGGGAGGTTGTTGGTGGAGACGCAGGTATCATTTACTGGTTTTTGCCTTTGTTTTGTCTGATCGATGATAGGTGTAGACGTGTTGATGGTGTGTTTAAGCTGCTGGACTTCCTTCTGCATTTGTATGTTGGTCGCTACCAAGTTCTTGATTACTCGGTTGAACATCGCTTCTTGTTTATCCAACATGGCTTGGAAACTGGGTGGAATAACATCAGGGGATGAGATAGTACCATTTGAGCTGAGAGTTTGACCTTGGAGGGCCGCCTCGAGCTGCTCTATGCGTCGGTCGCGCACCGTTAACATCTCTGTAAGCTCGTCGATCTTCCGATTGAGATTTGCAAGTTCGTTATTGTTTTGTGCTGTTACATTAGCGTACGTTTTTGGACCGTTCCCTTGTTCGTAGATGCGCCTAGCTTCGGGATAAGGCACATCCCGATCGACCTTAGTGCGTTGGATATCATTTTCCTTTTTGTAGGCAGGGCAAGACCTGTCTCTTATGGTGTGCTGGGTGGAATCACATTTACTGCAGTATTTCCCTGGCGCTGGAATCGTTTTTCTTCGAGTTTGACGTTTGCCCACTACCGCCACCTAGTTGATGGTCGGCCAAACTCAGTCCTTTTAGTATTGGGCGAACAGATTTCCGGGACTATGATTTGAATCGCAAAATGATCGACGTGTTACGTCTGTTTGGCTGTGTTTTAATGTTCCTGTGAATCGTTGAAGGCGTTTCAACCCTGTCGCCTGCAACAGGGTGGGAGCTGGCTGTCTTGTTATTAGCCTTCTTCGCTAACTGCCTACACCCTCCATGAATTTTTCAGACTAAGGGCTTGTTCACAAATGTCATAACGCTCGAGGGGGTGGGTGGGTGTCCTTCGTGGTGTTACAGCCCGAACAAATTATTTTTCTTTCCATACAAACAGTGTTACGAAGGGGTGGGTGGGTGTCAAAATAGGTCAATTTTGGCGTTATGATATTTGTGAATGAACCCTAATTCAGACAGATTTTTCAGGACAAATATAGGGCTCTGCACGAAACTCTCACCCTCTCTTTCGCTCTCATTGAGATTTAGTAAACAACAAGGCCAGGAAATGTCAAAATCCCATACAAAATCAAAACAGTGCAGTGCCCTATTGGTTCA